>NW_026019724.1:0-4577 GCF_900185275.1 Solanum verrucosum
ACACAAAAACTCGCACCAAGACCAAACGAACGACCAGGTGACCGAACTGTCAGTCCCAGCAAGTCATAAATGACTTGGGGTCGCTACAGGAACGCTCTAAACGACACACAGAAGGCAAGACACAGAAATGACCTGGAGGGTCATTACAATATCCACTACTAAAAAGGACTTTCGTCCGCGAAAGTAAGGGTCAGGAAGTACCTGAAGGCTCAAACAAGATGGGAAACTGCTCTCGCATCTCCTGCTCGGTCTCTCAGGTAGCCTCATCGACTGGATGATGCCTCCAACGGACCTTAACAACAGGAATGGCTCTCGAGCGCAATCTCCTCACATCTCTGGCTAGAATGACAACTGGCTCCTTTACAAATGTCAAACGATCATCCAACTCGACTGCATCATACTGGAGCACATGGGACTCAGTAGGAACATAACGCCGCAACATTGAGACATGGAAAACCGGGTGGATGGCTGAAAATGCTAGAGGTAGGGCCAACTCATAAGCAACCTCCCCAACTGTCCGTAGTATCTCAAAAGGCCCAATGTACCTAGGGCTAAGCTTGCCCCGCCTCCCAAACCTCATCACGCCCTTCATGGGCGACACACGGAGGAATACCCGATCACCAACAGAAAATCTCAAAGGTCGGCGCCTCCGATCCGCATAACTCTGGTGCCTACTCTGAGCCGGCCTGAGCCTATCCTGAATCACCCTCACCTGATCCAGGGCCTCCTGAAGCAAATCTGTACCACGCGGCCTAGGCTCTGTAGACTCAAACCAACCAACTGGAGAGCGACAACGCCTACCATATAATGCCTCGAATGGGGCCATCTGAATACTAGAGTGGTAGGTGTTGTTGTACGCAAACTCCGCCAAAGGTAAGAACTGGTCCCACTAACCTCCAAAATCCATAACACAGTCCCGCAACATATCCTCAAGGACCTGAATAGTACGCTCCGACTGGCCATCCGTCTGCGGGAGGAAAGCTGTGCTAACGTCAACCCGAGTGCCCAACTCATCCTGAAAGGTCCTCTAAAAACTAGACGTGAACTGAGAACCCCGATCTGATATAATAGAAACTGGCACCCATGAAGTCGAACCACCTCCCGAATGTAGATATGAGCCAACCTCTCGGCGCTAAATAAAGACTGAACAGGAAGGAAATGTGCTGACTTGGTCAATCGATCAACGATGACCCAAATGCTGTCAACACCTCTAGAAGTCCGAGGCAACCCCACAATGAAGTCCATAGTGATACGCTCCCACTTCCACTCCGGAATGGGTAATCTCTGAAACTCACCACCAGGCCTCAATTGCTCGGCCTTTACCTGCTGGCAGCACAAGCAACGGGAAACAAAGTTAGCAATATCTCTCCTCATGCCACTCCACCAGTAATGCTGCCTCAAATCACGATACATCTTCGCTGTGCCCGGATGGATAGAGTATCTAGACTCATGGGCCTCAGAAAGTATCAACCGTATCAAATCCCCAAATCTCGGAACACAGATGCGGCCGGCGAATCTCAACACTCCATCAGGATCTAAGGTAGCCTGACCACCATCACCCGCTAACACTCGATCTCTAAGGGCCACCAAGGCCTCATCCTCAAACTGACAACCACAGATCCTATCAAGCAAGGAAGACTGAACTCCCATATGGGCTAAGACACGTCTAGGATCTGAGATATCCAACCGAACCATGCTATTGGCTAAGAACTGAATGTCCATAGACAAGGGTCGCTCCTCAACAGATATGAAGGCTAGACTACCCATACTCACCGCCTTTCGGCTCAAGGCGTCCGCTACCACATTCGCCTTGCCCGGATGATAGAGAATAGAGAGGTCAGAGTCCTTCAGGAGCTCAATCCAACGACGCTGGCTCGAATTAAGGTCCCTCTGGCTCATGATGTACTGAAGACTCCTGTGATCGGTATAGATCTCACATCGAACTCCATACAAGTAGTGCCTCCAAATCTTAAGTGCGAAAACTACCGCCGCCAACTCTAAGTCATGGGTGGGGTAATTGCGCTCATGAATCTTAAGCTGCCTCGAGCATAAGTAATAACCCGGCCCTGCTGCATCAATACACAACCCAAACCAACACCGGATGCGTCACAATAAACCGTGAAGCCCTCCCCTTAACTGGAAGAGTCAATATAGGAGCGGTGGTCAATAACTCCTTGAGCCTCAAACAAAGGGAACATCAACACGAGTCAACCGAGTCAGAGGTGCTGCCAAGGTAGAGAAACCCTCCACAAATCGTCTGTAGTAGCCTGCTAGTCCGACGAAGCTCCGAATCTCAGTAACTGAGGTTGGCCTAGCCCAATCACGAATAGCCTCAATCTTCGCCGGATCTACCATAATGCCCTCCTTAGATACAACATGCCCTAAGAACGCTACAGAGTCTAACCAAAACTGGCACTTTGAGAAGTTGGCATAAAGCCGCTGATCTATCAAAGTCTGGAGCACAACTCTCAAATGCTGCTCATGATCACACCTACTCCGCGAGTATATCAAAATATCATCAATGAAGACTATGACAAAGGAATCAATATAAGGCCTGAACACACACGTCATCAAGTCCATAAAGGCAACAGGGGCATTAGTCAACCCAAATGACATCACCAAGAACTCATAATGGCCATAACGGGTCCTAAATGCAGTCTTAGGGATGTCCGCTGCCCTAATCCTCAACTGGTGGTAACTGGACCTCAAATCAATCTTAGAGAACACTGAAGCTCCCTGTAGCTGGTCAAATAGGTCATCGATCCTAGGCAAATGATATCGATTCTTCATTGTCACCTTATTCAACTGTCTATAGTCAATGCACATGCGCATAGTACCGTCTTTCTTCTTAACAAAAAGAACGGGATTGCCCCAAGGTAATACACTAGGTTTGATAAATCCCTTACCCAAGAGATCCTGAAGCTGAACACTGAGCTCCTTGAGCTCTGCAGGAGCCATCCGATATGGCGGAATAGAAATAGGCCGAGTACCTGGCTCAAGCTCAATAGGAAAATCAATATCACGCTCTGGGGGTAGGCCAGGTAGGTTAGTAGGAAACACATCTAAAAGTCACGAACAACAGGAACTGACTCAACCGGAGGAACCTCCCTACTCACATCACGCACATAGGCCAAATATGATAAGCATCCACTAGCCACTAGCCTCCTAGCACGAATAAAAGAGATAACCCAAACTGGTGTGCTACCACGAGATCCCTGCCACACCACCGGAGGGATACCATGAATGGTTAAGGTAATGGTCTTAGAAAAGCAATCTAAAACAGCGCGATAAGGGGATAACCAATCCATGCCCAGAATCACATCGAAATCAACCATGTCAAGCAATATAAGGTTAGGCCGGGTGTCACGCCCCTTGATAGTAACTAAGCAAGTTCGAAATACCTGATCCACTACTAAAGACTCACCCACGGGGGTCGACACACGCAACGGCGCTACCAGAGGCTCAGACATCATACTCAATCGAGAGGCATAGTAAACAGAAACATACGAAAAAGTAGAGCCTGGATCAAATAAAGCCAAGGCGGGTTACTGGCATAAAAGAATAGTACCTGTGATCAGATCGTCTGATGCCTCAGCCTCAGCTTCCGCCCTCGCTGGAGCTGCGTAGAAATGGCTATGTCTGCCTCTGCCCTGACCATCGAACCTACCACCTGACCTGCCTCCTCGGGGACCACCCCGTATACCTTACTGACCACCTCTACGGTCCTGACCCTGGCCACGGCCTCTAGCTGGAGGTGCTGGTAAAGCTGGGGGAGCTGCATGAGGAGCGGGAGCAATCCTACTATGCTGAGGGCAGTCCCTGGCCCATTGATCCATCTCACCACACTCATAGAAACCCTGTCGAGGGCGACTCCCAGAAGAACGACTACTATGGCCTGAAGAACCCGACTGAAACACCTCGCGGCCCTGACTCGAACTAGCCTCACTCCGACCACAATCTGATGCCTGAAGAGAGGCCTGTGTAGGTCTGCTAGACTGACCCTGTCGAAACCGTCGTCTGGCCCTGTCATGATAATCTCTAGACCTAGGGCGGGAGTCACTGTAGCTGCCCTCATGCCTAGCCCTCTTCTCGCTACCCTCTTGGGCCTCGCGATGAAGATGCTCCATAGTACTAGCATGGTCAACTACGTCTAAAAGGATCGACCCGCAGAAACTAAGGATTGGGTCTTAAGCCGAAGCTGCAATCTCAACCCACGAAAAACGCACCTAACTCTCTCCTCCTCTGTAGGTAATATCATCTCGGCATGACGGGAGAGCTCGTGGAACCTAGTCTCGTACTCTGCCACCGACATGGAGCCCTGCTCCAACCTGCAGAACTGATCCCTGAGGCGGTCTCTGACGCTACGAGGGATAAATTTGGCCAAGAAGGCCTCAGAAAACTCATCCCATGATACCGGTGGAGATCCCACTGGCCTGGTCCGAATGAATGTGCGCGCGCCACCACTGCCTGGCTGGCCCATCTAGCTGGTAAGCAATGAAGTCGGCCCCTCTAGACTTCACAAGGCCCAAAGTGTGAAGCCTCTCACGACAAGTAGTAAGAAACTCGTGGCATCCTCA
>NW_026019725.1:0-11790 GCF_900185275.1 Solanum verrucosum
GTTGAAGTGTTGAAGTTGTTAGTTGTTGTTGATATTGTTGTTAAAGTTATTGTTCGTTGTGAGACATGATTGAGTTGTGCATTTAAGTTGAAACCTATTGTATGTTGAGGGAATTATGATTCTAAGAGTTATGAACCTTTTGAAGTTGATTTACCATCGATTCGCAGAAATTTCTGGGTTGACAATCCCCATCTACGGGAGTGACCTACGGACCGTAGACCGATTGACGGTCCATACTGGTCAACCGTCAATCGGAACAGAAGTTGGGTTTTTGGGGCATCGATCTACGGTCACGACCTACGGTCCGTGACCTGACCTACGGACCGTAAGTCCGGACCGTAGGTCAATACTTAGTCATTTTTTCCTTA
The DNA here is from genome assembly GCF_900185275.1 of Solanum verrucosum. NCBI lineage: Eukaryota > Viridiplantae > Streptophyta > Magnoliopsida > Solanales > Solanaceae > Solanum > Solanum verrucosum. The sequence goes on from NW_026019725.1 coordinate 369, forward strand.
AATGAATTTCGGGGAAGTTTCTGACGCGGTCTACGGACCTGCAGGACGGACCGTAAGTCCATCTACGGTCCGTCGATGGCGTCCGTAAGTCCCACCTGTGTCATCGGAAATCTGAAGCCTCAGCCAAGTTTCTCCCATTCTTTCTCACTCTCTCATGCATATTCCCAAAGTATTATACGTATGATTTATAGTTGTTTCAGACACTCCAAAGTACGTCCAAGCGTTCAAGAATCCCTCCATAACATGTGATCGAACACCTTGAATTCATAATTCCGTTTTCAAGGAAAGATAGTTCCAAGTCAAGTGAAGTCAAGCTTAGAAGCAAGCAAGTCCTTAAGGTTTTCCAAGAGCCTTCATTGAGCGTTTTAACTTCATTTTAAGGCTCAAGTTCCAAGTCAAGTATTGAGTTTCAAGTCAAGTCATAAGTTAAGAGTTTCATGTTAAGTTAAGAGTTTCATGTTAAGTTAAAAGTTTCACATCAAGCCAAGAGTTCAAGTAAAGTAAAGAGTTTAAAGTTGAGTTCTTTTCTCAAAGGTATTAGGGAACTATGTATTCCCAAAGAAGTTTTAAAGAATGTTTTTACATTTAAACAAGGTTGGAAACTGAGATTTCCAAAAGAGCCTTCGGCTAGTTTTTGAGTAATTATCTCATATCAGCAGGAAGAAATGTGTTTTAAAAACATAAGAGCCAGTACATTTTTGGGAGTAGTATCGAGCACCGAATTGGGGGAGCGTTCAAAGAACCCACAGCCCCCATAGAACCATGTTAGCCACCATGGGTAGAAAAGGATCATACCTTTTAGATGAATCCTTTTCAGATTAGACTAGTGGATCCATTAGGCAGTTCAGGTCTTATACCTTTGGCCGGGTATAAGATGCTCTGGCAGCGTGAGGTCGATCGCTGTATCATCACTATAGCTCTTATGTGATGGTTGTCGGTTAGAGAAACTCTCACAGTAGTTATTGTATTTTATACATAGAAATTATTGTATTTTTTATATACATCAGTTCATTGCATTTCTATATACATTTAAGGCTTATTGTATCCTTGTATACACACAGAGTTTATAACATGTTTTAAACAGTCTTTCTTTATATCGCACTTGTTTTAAATTGCCTTATATTGAAAGAAGTCAGTCAGGTTGAGTTGAGTTGAGCCAGGTAAGCTATTCAGTTTTCTTCCAGATTTCATTCTAGCCTTTGTTTCTTAGTTTTCCAGCTCGCATACTCGTACATTCCATGTACTGATGCCAGTTGGCCTGCATCGTTTGATGATGCAGATTCAGGTACCCCGGATCAGCATCCTGCACATCGTTGATCCAGCTGAGCACTCCAGAGTCAGTGGTGAGCCTCCTTGCATTCCGGAGGGACTCGATTATTTTGTGTTCTTAGTTTTCTTTGTTTTATTAGGATGTTGTGGGGTCTGTCCAACATCCATCTCAGTATTTTAGAGGTTTCATAGACAGACAGTCAGTCAGCTAGTTTCGAGTCTCTTACCTATGTATATATGTTAACACTCTATTTTGAGACCGAGGTGCCTTATGGCCAGATTTGTATCAGTTAAGTTGTCTTATGATTTTGATTTGCATGAAGTTTTTGTTGAGTTAGGTTTCCGCTGAGTTAAGAAAGCCAGGCCAAGGGTTTGCTTGGGGCCAGCAATGGTCTCCGAGTGCCGGTCCCGCCCAGGGTGTAGGCTCGGGGCGTGACAAACTTGTATCAGAGCACAGAGTTCAAGAGTCCTAGGGAGCCTATGAAGCCGTGTCTGTAGAGTCCTAGTTATCGGTGTGAAGTGCGCCACATCTATAATTGGGAGGCTACAACATTTATGAAGATTTCTCACTTCTTTCACACTCATTTCGTGCGTTAGAGTTGATCTCTAAAAAGTTTCTTTCTAATTCGTGCTTGCGCGTGTTTCAGATAGTCATGCCTCCACGAAGAGTTGGTAGAGGGCGTCTTCCTAGACGCTATGTTGATGAGCAAGAGTTACCTGATGCACCGGGAGTGCAAGATCAAGGGGAAGTTTCTAATGTCGAGTTTAGAGAGGTAATTAGAATTCTGAGTCAAGCTGTAACTAATCAGATTGGTCAGCAGAGAGGAGCCCGACATGAACGAGCTGACACTTCAAGGATTCTCGAGTTCTTGGGGATGAATCCTCCGAGTTTCATGGGTTCAAGCACTACTGAGGATCCAGAGGATTTCATTGAGGAGCTGAAGAGGATTTTTGATGTGATGCATGTGGCAGATATTGAGCGGGTTGAACTAGCTGCTTATCAATTGAAGGATGTTGCTAGAACTTGGTTCGACCAGTGGAAAGGGGGCATAGCTGAGAATGCACCACCTGCAAGTTGGGCCGGTTTTGAGGAAGCTTTCTTGGGGCATTTCTTTCCTCGAGAATTGAGAGAGGCTAAGGTACGTGAGTTCCTCACACTTAAGCAGAAGTCCTTGAGTGTTCATGAGTACAGTTTGAAGTTCACACAATTATCCCGCTATGCTCCGGAGATGGTTGCGGACATGAGGAATAGAATGAGCTTGTTTGTTGCTGGGCTGTCTCGGTTGTCGAGCAAGGAAGGTAGGGCGGCAATGCTTATCGGGGACATGGACATATCAAGGTTGATGGTTTATGTGCAGCAGGTTGAGAAAGAGAAGCTGAGGGACAGAGAAGAGTTTAGAAATAAGAGAGCTAAGATCGGGAATGAGTCCGGGCAGCAGAGAGGTAATTAAAACCGTTCCTCCTTTCAGCAAAGGCAAAAGGGACCTGCTCCATCATTTGCTAGAGCACCTGCACCCAGATACAGAGGTGAATTTAATGTTCAGAATTCGAAGGACTTCAGGGCTAGACCAGCACAATCTTCGGGTAGTGTGGCGCAAGGGAGTAGTAAGCCTCCTGTCTGCGCCAAATGTGGTAGGAACCACTCAGGTATTTGTCGAGAGGGCTCCAATGGTTGTTTCAGGTGTGGTCAGAATGGACATTTCATGCGAGAGTGTCCAAAAAATAGGCAGGGCAATGGAGGCAATAAAGCACAGTCTTCTTCAGTTGTTCCACCAGACAGGGCGGCACCTAGAGGAGCTACTTCTAGTGTAGGTGGAGGAGCAAACCGCCTTTATGCTATCACCAGTCGCCATGAGCAAGAGAATTCTCCGAATGTTGTCACTGGTATGATCAAAGTCTTTGCTTTTGATGTGTATGCTTTGCTAGACCCAGGAGCGAGTTTATCTTTTGTAACTCCTTATGTTGCAAATCAGTTTGAGGTTCTTCCTGAAAGACTTTGTGAACCCTTTTGTGTTTCTACGCCTATTGGGGAGTCTATTCTAGCTGAAAGAGTTTATCGTGATTGTCCTATTTCTATCAATCACAAGAGTACCAAGGCTGACTTGGTTGAGTTAGACATGGTAGATTTTGATGTCATTCTAGGTATGGATTGGCTTCATGTCTGTTATGCATCATTAGACTGTAGAACTCGAGCAGTCAAGTTTCAGTTTCCGAATGAGCCAGTCATAGAGTGGAGTAGCAGTTCATCAGTGCCTAAGGGTCGTTTCATTTCGTACCTTAAGGCAAGAAAGCTAGTTTCGAAGGGTTGTATCTGTCACTTAGTCCGAGTTCATGACTCTAGTGTTGAGATACCTCATTTCCAGTCAGTTCCTATAGTAAGAGAGTTTCCAGAAGTTTTTCCTGATGATCTACTCGGAATTCCTCCTGAGAGAGAAATAGATTTCGGCATAGATCTTATTCCAGATACTCGTCCTATCTCGATTCCGCCTTATAGAATGGCACCAGCAGAGTTGAAGGAGTTGAAAGAGCAGTTGAAAGATCTCCTAGATAAGGGTTTCATTCGACCAAGTGCCTCACCTTGGGGCGCTCCGGTCTTGTTTGTGAGGAAGAAAGATGGTTCCCTTAGAATGTGTATAGACTACCGCCAGTTGAATAAGGTTACCATCACGAACAAGTACCCTCTTCCGAGGATTGATGACCTTTTTGATCAGCTTCAGAGTGCCACTTGTTTTTCAAAAATTGACCTCCGATCAGGCTATCATCAGTTAAGGGTAAGGGAATGTGATATCCCAAGAACAACTTTCAGAACCAGGTATGGTCATTATGAGTTTTTGGTCATGTCCTTTGGTTTGACTAATGCACCGGCAGCTTTCATGGATTTGATGAATAGAGTCTTCAAACCTTATTTAGATATGTTTGTTATTGTCTTTATTGATGACATACTAATCTACTCAAGGAGTGAAGAAGATCATGCTAGTCATCTCAGAACAGTTCTTCAGACTTTGAAGGACAAGGGGTTGTATGCCAAGTTCTCTAAGTGTGAGTTTTGGCTTAAGTCTGTGGCGTTCCTAGGCCACATTGTGTCCGGTGATGGAATTAAAGTTGATACTCGGAAAATTGAGGTAGTGCAGAATTGGCCTAGACCCACATCTCCAACTGAAATTAGGAGTTTCTTGGGTTTGGCTGGCTATTATAGAAGGTTTGTTGAAGGGTTCTCGACTATCGCATCTCCTTTGACCAAGTTGACTCAGAAGACAGTGAAATTCCAATGGTCTGAAGCTTGTGAGAAAAGCTTTCAGGAATTGAAAAAGAGATTGATTACGGCTCCAGTTTTGACGCTACCAGAAGGTACTCAAGGTTTTGTGGTGTATTGTGATGCATCAGAGTTGGTTTGGGTTGTGTCTTAATGCAGAATGGCAAAGTTATAGCTTATGCCTCTAGACAGTTGAAGGTTCATGAGAGGAACTACCCAACCCATGACTTAGAGCTAGCTGCTGTAGTATTTGCTTTGAAGACATGGCGTCATTACTTGTATGGTGTGCATGTCGACATATTCACTGATCACAAGAGCCTTCAATATGTGCTTATTCAAAAAGAGCTTAATCTCAGACAGAGGAGGTGGTCAGAGTTACTCAAGGACTATGACCTTGGTATTCTTTACCACCCAGGTAAGGCTAATGTTGTTGCTGATTCTTTGAGCAGGTTGTCTATGGGTAGCACCGCCCATATTGAAGGAGGAAGGAGAGAGTTAGCAAAAAATATGCACAGACTGGCATGCCTGGGAGTCAGATTTACAGATTCCGTAGAAGGAGGAATAGTGGTGACGAGCAGGGCCGAGTCATCATTAATGTCAGAAGTGAAAGAAAAGCAAGATCAAGATCCCATTTTGCTTGAGTTGAAGGCAAATGTTCAGAAGCAAAGAGTATTAGCTTTTGAACAAGGGGGAGATGGTGTATTGAGATATCAAGGTAAATTGTGTGTACCTATGGTAGATGGACTCCAAGAGAAGATTATGGAGGAAGCTCATAGCTCCAGATATTCCGTTCATCCAGGTTCCACCAAGATGTATCGTGATTTGCGTGAAATTTATTGGTGGAATGGCATGAAGAAGAGCATTGCTGAGTTTGTTGCTAAGTGTCCAAATTGCCAACAAGTGAAAGTTGAACACCAAAGGCCCGGTGGTTTAGCTCAGAGGATAGAACTTCCAGAGTGGAAGTGGGAGATAATCAATATGGATTTCATCACAGGGTTACCAAGGTCTCGCAGACAACATGATTCTATTTGGGTGATTGTCGACAGAATGACAAAGTCAGCTCATTTTCTACCGGTAAAGACTACCAATACAGCAGAAGATTATGCCAAGTTGTATGTTCAAGAGATAGTGAGACTTCATGGAGTCCCAATCTCCATTATTTCAGATAGAGGTGCACAGTTTACTGCACAGTTCTAGAAATCTTTTCAGAAAGGCTTGGGTTCGAAAGTGAACTTAAGTAATGTCTTTCATCCTCAGACTGATGGGCAAGCAGAACACACTATTCAGATTTTAGAGGATATGTTGAGAGCTTGTGTAATCGATTTCAAAGGGAATTGGGATGATCACCTACCTCTCATTGAGTTTGCCTACAACAACAGTTATCACTCTAGCATCCAGATGGCTCCATATGAAGCTCTTTATGAGAGAAGATGTAGATCTCCTATTGGATGGTTTGAAGTTGGTGAAGCACAGTTGATAGGACCAGATTTAGTTCACCAAGCTACGGAGAAAGTGAAAGTGATTCAAGAGAGGTTGAAAACGGCACAGAGTCGTCAGAAATCCTACACCGATGTTAGGAGAAGGGCGTTAGAATTTGAAATAGACGATTGAGTATATGTGAAGGTTTCACCCATGAAAGGCGTTATGAGGTTTGGTAAGAAAGGGAAACTTAGTCCCCGGTATATTGGACCTTACCGCATAGCCAAGAGGATTGGCAATGTTGCTTATGAGTTGGAGTTACCACGGGATCTAGCAGCGGTTCATCCGATTTTTCACATCTCCATGTTGAAGAAGTGCATAGGCGATCCTTCATTGATCCTACCGACTGAAAGTATTAAGATCAATGATAACTTATCTTATGAGGAGGTTCCGGTTCAAATCTTGGATCGTCAAGTTCGTAGGTTGAGAATGAAAGATGTAGCCTCAGTTAAGGTCTTATGGAGGAACCAAGTTGTTGAGGAAGCAACATGGGAAGCCGAAGAAGACATGAAGAAGAGATATCCATATATCTTTGAATCCGAAGGAAATGCAGATTAAGGTATTAATTTCCTTCTTAGTGCCCTTTTATTTTTATAATGAGCATATCGTTATTGTTGTTGCGTTTGCATGGTTGTTGTTGGGTGCTGAGTTGATGTTACACCCTCAACTTTGTAAGAGCAACCTCATTCGAGGACGAATGTTCCCAAGGGGGAGATATTGTAACATCCGACAATTTGAAGTGGCTTTGAAGAAGCTTGAAATTGGAAAGTAGTCATTTTTGGAAAAATTTAGAATCTGGAAATTTGGTTAAGTATGGGAAGAAGTGAGTTTTTAGCCAACTTTGAGTAGTCGTAACTCCTAGCTCAGGATGAGTTAGGAGTAGTTCCAGTTATGGTTGCGAAGCTCGTGGAATGACCTTTTCAACGCCACTGAGTTTGCTCGATTCCGAGTTCGTATGAGGGAGTTACGCCCTTTAGAAGATGGGCAGTTGTAAGGGAAATCCGTCCGGAAATTTAAGGGCATTTTGGTCTTTTCCCAAATTCTTTCTCTTGAGGTTACATGGTGTGTTAGGCTGATTTTGGATCATTTCTTTTATCCCATTTTAAAGAGAAAGAGTTAGGGTTCTTGAGAGGAGAAGAAGAGAAGAAGAAGAGAAGAAGAGAAGAAGAAGAGAAAAAGAGGAGAAAGAGGAGATCAACGAGATCATTGTGGATTTTCGTCGGGGGTGATCCCTATCAAGGTATGTGAGTTCTTCGTGTGGGTTGATCCTTTCCCTCACACACACCAAGTTTATTCTATGATTTGAGAAAAGATTGGGAATTGTTGTTGAAGTGTTGAAGTTGTTAGTTGTTGTTGATATTGTTGTTAAAGTTATTGTTCGTTGTGAGACATGATTGAGTTGTGCATTTAAGTTGAAACCTATTGTATGTTGAGGGAATTATGATTCTAAGAGTTATGAACCTTTTGAAGTTGATTTACCATCGATTCGCAGAAATTTCTGGGTTGACAATCCCCATCTACGGGAGTGACCTACGGACCGTAGACCGATTGACGGTCCATACTGGTCAACCGTCAATCGGAACAGAAGTTGGGTTTTTGGGGCATCGATCTACGGTCACGACCTACGGTCCGTGACCTGACCTACGGACCGTAAGTCCGGACCGTAGGTCAATACTTAGTCATTTTTTCCTTAAATGAATTTCGGGGAAGTTTCTGACGCGGTCTACGGACCTGCAGGACGGACCGTAAGTCCATCTACGGTCCGTCGATGGCGTCCGTAAGTCCCACCTGTGTCATCGGAAATCTGAAGCCTCAGCCAAGTTTCTCCCATTCTTTCTCACTCTCTCATGCATATTCCAAAGTATTATACGTATGATTTATAGTTGTTTCAGACACTCCAAAGTACGTCCAAGCGTTCAAGAATCCCTCCATAACATGTGATCGAACACCTTGAATTCATAATTCCGTTTTCAAGGAAAGATAGTTCCCAAGTCAAGTGAAGTCAAGCTTAGAAGCAAGCAAGTCCTTAAGGTTTTCCAAGAGCCTTCATTGAGCGTTTTAACTTCATTTTAAGGCTCAAGTTCCAAGTCAAGTATTGAGTTTCAAGTCAAGTCATAAGTTAAGAGTTTCATGTTAAGTTAAGAGTTTCATGTTAAGTTAAAAGTTTCACATCAAGCCAAGAGTTCAAGTAAAGTAAAGAGTTTAAAGTTGAGTTCTTTTCTCAAAGGTATTAGGGAACTATGTATTCCCAAAGAAGTTTTAAAGAAATGTTTTTACATTTAAACAAGGTTGGAAACTGAGATTTCCAAAAGAGCCTTCGGGCTAGTTTTTGAGTAATTATCTCATATCAGCAGGAAGAAATGTGTTTTAAAAACATAAGAGCCAGTACATTTTTGGGAGTAGTATCGAGCACCGAATTGGGGGAGCGTTCAAAGAACCCACAGCCCCCATAGAACCATGTTAGCCACCATGGGTAGAAAAGGATCATACCTTTTAGATGAATCCTTTTCAGATTAGACTAGTGGATCCATTAGGCAGTTCAGGTCTTATACCTTTGGCCGGGTATAAGATGCTCTGGCAGCGTGAGGTCGATCGCTGTATCATCACTATAGCTCTTATGTGATGGTTGTCGGTTAGAGAAACTCTCACAGTAGTTATTGTATTTTATACATAGAAATTATTGTATTTTTATATACATCAGTTCATTGCATTTCTATATACATTTAAGGCTTATTGTATCCTTGTATACACACAGAGTTTATAACATGTTTTAAACAGTCTTTCTTTATATCGCACTTGTTTTAAATTGCCTTATATTGAAAGAAGTCAGTCAGGTTGAGTTGAGTTGAGCCAGGTAAGCTATTCAGTTTTCTTCCAGATTTCATTCTAGCCTTTGTTTCTTAGTTTTCCAGCTCGCATACTCGTACATTCCATGTACTGATGCCAGTTGGCCTGCATCGTTTGATGATGCAGATTCAGGTACCCCGGATCAGCATCCTGCACATCGTTGATCCAGCTGAGCACTCCAGAGTCAGTGGTGAGCCTCCTTGCATTCCGGAGGACTCGATTATTTTGTGTTCTTAGTTTTCTTTTGTTTTATTAGGATGTTGTGGGGTCTGTCCCAACATCCATCTCAGTATTTTAGAGGTTTCATAGACAGACAGTCAGTCAGCTAGTTTCGAGTCTCTTACCTATGTATATATGTTAACACTCTATTTTGAGACCGAGGTGCCTTATGGCCAGATTTGTATCAGTTAAGTTGTCTTATGATTTTGATTTGCATGAAGTTTTTGTTGAGTTAGGTTTCCGCTGAGTTAAGAAAGCCAGGCCAAGGGTTTGCTTGGGGCCAGCAATGGTCTCCGAGTGCCGGTCCCGCCCAGGGTGTAGGCTCGGGGCGTGACAAACTTGGTATCAGAGCACAGAGTTCAAGAGTCCTAGGGAGCCTATGAAGCCGTGTCTGTAGAGTCCTAGTTATCGGTGTGAAGTGCGCCACATCTATAATTGGGAGGCTACAACATTTATGAAGATTTCTCACTTCTTTCACACTCATTTCGTGCGTTAGAGTTGATCTCTAAAAAGTTTCTTTCTAATTCGTGCTTGCGCGTGTTTCAGATAGTCATGCCTCCACGAAGAGTTGGTAGAGGGCGTCTTCCTAGACGCTATGTTGATGAGCAAGAGTTACCTGATGCACCGGGAGTGCAAGATCAAGGGGAAGTTTCTAATGTCGAGTTTAGAGAGGTAATTAGAATTCTGAGTCAAGCTGTAACTAATCAGATTGGTCAGCAGAGAGGAGCCCGACATGAACGAGCTGACACTTCAAGGATTCTCGAGTTCTTGGGGATGAATCCTCCGAGTTTCATGGGTTCAAGCACTACTGAGGATCCAGAGGATTTCATTGAGGAGCTGAAGAGGATTTTTGATGTGATGCATGTGGCAGATATTGAGCGGGTTGAACTAGCTGCTTATCAATTGAAGGATGTTGCTAGAACTTGGTTCGACCAGTGGAAAGGGGGCATAGCTGAGAATGCACCACCTGCAAGTTGGGCCGGTTTTGAGGAAGCTTTCTTGGGGCATTTCTTTCCTCGAGAATTGAGAGAGGCTAAGGTACGTGAGTTCCTCACACTTAAGCAGAAGTCCTTGAGTGTTCATGAGTACAGTTTGAAGTTCACACAATTATCCCGCTATGCTCCGGAGATGGTTGCGGACATGAGGAATAGAATGAGCTTGTTTGTTGCTGGGCTGTCTCGGTTGTCGAGCAAGGAAGGTAGGGCGCAATGCTTATCGGGGACATGGACATATCAAGGTTGATGGTTTATGTGCAGCAGGTTGAGAAAGAGAAGCTGAGGGACAGAGAAGAGTTAGAAATAAGAGAGCTAAGATCGGGAATGAGTCCGGGCAGCAGAGAGGTAATTCAAACCGTTCCTCCTTTCAGCAAAGGCAAAAGGGACCTGCTCCATCATTTGCTAGAGCACCTGCACCCAGATACAGAGGTGAATTTAATGTTCAGAATTCGAAGGACTTCAGGGCTAGACCAGCACAATCTTCGGGTAGTGTGGCGCAAGGGAGTAGTAAGCCTCCTGTCTGCGCCAAATGTGGTAGGAACCACTCAGGTATTTGTCGAGAGGGCTCCAATGGTTGTTTCAGGTGTGGTCAGAATGGACATTTCATGCGAGGAGTGTCCAAAAATAGGCAGGGCAATGGAAGCAATAAAGCACAGTCTTCTTCAGTTGTTCCACCAGACAGGGCGGCACCTAGAGGAGCTACTTCTAGTGTAGGTGGAGGAGCAAACCGCCTTTATGCTATCACCAGTCGCCATGAGCAAGAGAATTCTCCGAATGTTGTCACTGGTATGATCAAAGTCTTTGCTTTTGATGTGTATGCTTTGCTAGACCCAGGAGCGAGTTTATCTTTTGTAACTCCTTATGTTGCAAATCAGTTTGAGGTTCTTCCTGAAAGACTTTGTGAACCCTTTGTGTTTTCTACCCTATTGGGGAGTCTATTCTAGCTGAAAGAGTTTATCGTGATTGTCCTGTTTCTATCAATCACAAGAGCACCAGGCTGATTTGGTTGAGTTAGACATGGTAGATTTTGATGTCATTCTAGGTATGGATTGGCTTCATGTCTGTTATGCATCATTAGACTGTAGAACTCGAGCAGTCAAGTTTCAGTTTCCGAATGAGCCAGTCATAGAGTGGAGTAGCAGTTCATCAGTGCCTAAGGGTCGTTTTCATTTCGTACCTTAAGGCAAGAAAGTTAGTTTCGAAGGGTTGTATCTTCACTTAGTCCGAGTTCATGACTCTAGTGTTGAGATACCTCATTTCCAGTCAGTTCCTATAGTAAGAGAGTTTCCAGAAGTGTTTCCTGATGATCTACCCGGAATTCCTCCTGAGAGAGAATAGATTTCGGCATAGATCTTATTCC
>NW_026019726.1:0-21072 GCF_900185275.1 Solanum verrucosum
TTGATTTGGGACTTGTTTCCGGTTGGGGTTTTGAGTTGAAATCTATTGAATGTTGAGGGATTTCATGTTTCTAAGTGATTGGGGTTGGAACCCTTGAAGTTAGAGAGTTTAGAGTTGGAAAAATGAAGGAGAAAAGTCGGGCTTCTTACATGAAACAAGTCCGTGTCGCGGACTTGTTCCCTCTGTGAACAAAATCTGCTCCGCGTCGCGGACAGGACGCGGACTCCACTGTTTTCAGAATTTATTCTCAAAAATTTTCTTAAGTTTGGTTGTTCCAAATCATTCCTAAATCATTCCTAAACACCATGGGTCCTTCCAAACACCAATCAAGTCCTTGAATCCATAATTCAATTCAAGTGAAGTTAGTTTCCGATTCAAGTGAAGTCAAGCTTAGAAATTAAGTAAGTCCAAGCAAGTCTTTAAAGCTTTTCAAGAGTCTTCATTGAACGTTTTAACTTCATTCTAAGGCTCAAGTTCCAAGTTAAGTATAGAGTTTCAAGTGAGTATAGAGTTTCAAGCTAAGTAAAGAGTTTCAAGTTTCAAGTTGAGTTAAGAGTTTCAAGTCGAGTAAAGAGTAGAGTTCAAGTAAGTAAGAGTAAAGTTGAGTTCATTTCTCAAAGTTATTAGGGAACTATGTATTCCCAAAGAAGTTTTAAAGAAATGTTTTTACATTTAAACAAGGTTGGAAACTGAGATTTCCAAAGAGCCTTCGGGCTAGTTTTTGAGTAATTATCTCATATCAGCAGGAATAATTATGTTTTAAAAACATAAGAGCCAGTACATTTTTGGGAGTAGTATCGAGCACCGAGTTGGGGGAGCGTTCAAAGAACCCACAGCCCCCATAGAACCATGTTAGCCACCATGGGTAGAAAAGGTCATCTTTTTAGATGAATCCTTTTCAGATTAGACTAGTGGATCCATTAGGCAGTTCAGGTCTTATACTTTTGGCCGGGTATAAGATGCTCTGGCAGCGTGAGGTCGATCGCTGTATCATCACTATAGCTCTTATGTGATGGTTGTCGGTTAGAGAAACTCCCACAGCAGTTATTGTATTTTCATACTCAGAGATTATTGTATTTTTATATACATCAGTTCATTGTATTTCTATATACATTTCAGGCTTATTGTATCTTTGTATACACACAGAGTTTATAACATGTTTTAAACAGTCTTTCTTTATATCGCACTTGTTTTAAATTGCCTTATATGAAAGAAGTCAGTCAGGTTGAGTTGAGTTGAGCCAGGTAAGCTATTCAGTTTCTCCCAGGTTTCCTTCTAGCCGTTGTTGCTTAGCTTTCCAGCTTGCATACTCGTACATTCCATGTACTGATGCCAGTTGGCCTGCATCGTTTCATGATGCAGATCCAGGTATCCCAGATCAGCAGCCTGTGCGTCGTTGATCCAGCTGAGCACTCCAGAGTCAGTGGTGAGCCTCCTTGCTTTCCGGAGGACTCTATTACTTCGTGTTCTTAGTGTTGTCTTATTAGGATGTTGCGGGGTCTGTCCCAACATCCATCTCAGTAATTTAGAGGCTTCATAGATAGACAGATAGACAGTCAGTCAGCTAGTTTTGAGTCTCTTATCTATGTATATATGTAAATATTCTATTTTGAGATTCGAGTTGCCTTTATGGCCATATTTTATAAGTTAAGTTGTTTTGTAATATTGCATGCTTGAGTTATTCTGTTGAGTTAGGTTTCCGCTGAGTTAAGAAAGCCAGGCCAAGGGTTCGCTTGGGGCCAGAAATGGTCTCCGGGTGCCGGTCCCGCCCAGGGTGTAGGCTCGGGGCGTGACAAACTTGGTATCAGAGCACAGAGTTAGGAGTCCTAGGGAGTCTATGAAGCCGTGTCTGTAGAGTCCTAGTTATCGGTGTGAAGCGCACCACATCTATAATTGGGAGGCTGCCAAATTTTGAAGTTGAAAATATTTTTTAAAAACAAACTTAAATTTTTTTTCTTTTGAAGGAGTTGGGGGGCTGATGGGGGGCGAAGGTAGTGGGTGGGGGCTAAAAAAATAAAAAATTGAAATTAAAAATATCTTTTAAAAACAATTTTTATTATTTTTTTAGGAGGGGGTGGGGGTAGGGGTTAGGGTGAGGTATAAAAATTGAATTTAAAAACAAGCTTTAAAATTATTATTTTTTCGGGGGGGGGGGGGGGGGGGGAGGGGGAGGAGGGGGAGGGTTTGAGGGTAGGGACAAAATAAATTGATTTTTTCAACAAAAAGTAATTATAATTTGAAGTTGGAAGAGAGTTTTGGAAAATGTTTTCCTTAAGTTTTGAAGGGAAGTCATTTTCCTTAAATTTGAGGAAAATGAGTTGATATGGAAAACATTTTCCAAAACATTTAACCCAACAAAACATGAGAAAATTGGAAAACATTTTCCGGAAAATATTTTCCTTCATACCAAACACAACCTAACTCTTGTCATTTTTTTTATATTTTAACACTCAATTATGATCATACTCGTATATAAATAAGAGCACAAATCCTTAGAATCCTTAATATGTTTAAGGATTTGAACCAACTCTGGTCATTCTTTTTACAATAACACTCAATTATGATCATACTCAGATTCTAAAATGAGTACAAATTTAAAATGATCATACTTAAAGAAAAAGTAGTTAAGTACTTAAACTCTTTTCAATTATTTTGAATGAATCCTGTATGCATTTTTAAGATTCAAATAATCTTATTATTATGTTCTAGTATGATTGCAATTTTGTAAAAATAAATAAATAAAAAATAAGTTGGTACCAAAAATAATTTTTAGTATTTTTAAGAATTTAAACTAACTCTTATCATTTCTTATACAATAGCACTCCATTGTGATCATACTCATATATTAAATATGAGTATAAATCATTGGTATCTTTTATGCTATCAAAAAAAAAAAATTCTTTAAAAACTGTATTAGAAAATTTGAATTAAAATCTTTTCATCTAACACGACCTATGAGTACAATCAACAACAATCTATATATAAATATAAAGCTGGATATAGAAAAGTTGATGTGGCACCTTTCTATGGCCAGCATTTGAATTTATTTTTTTTCTCATATTTTTGGATATTTTTAAATTTTTAATTGCATTTTTATTTCATTTCTGCTACTAATTAAATGACTACAAATAAAAACTTCATAATACTCAATTAAACATAAGATTGCAGTAAAGGCCCAATTGAATCTGATTGCAGCCCACGTTGTGTCATTCCTTCATTAACCTTGAAGGATTTATGAAAATAAACAGATAACAATAAAGATGAGATCATGGGAATTAAAAAAATATAAACGTAAAAGAGAAATCAAAAAAGGGCTTTAGAAATGGGTTAAATAGTAGGATAAACTACCTTATTAGACATACATCACTACTATATATACTAATATTATCTTTACTTTCAAACAATTACATATATTACCACTTTTAATATTTTATACCATATATTAATATATTATTTGAAGATACAATTAGATTATTAGATACCCACATACCTTAAAACTAGGATTGATTAATTATCTGCTTAATTAACTCTTTCACTCCAAATCAACCACTATCTCTTAATTCTCCCCTCCCATATTTATCACTCAATTATGTCTCCTCCTTTATGATTCAGAATTTCATTCCAACAATAGCTAATCTACTCTCTTCTTCTCAAGATATCATCACCATGGCCGACAAATTCTCCTGAACCCAAATATTATTTGTATTGTTCATTTATAACTAGATCAAATCAAAGTAACTGCTACAGAGAAAACTTTAATTCAGAGTGGGTCTTGATTGTTTGTCTCCGGAAGAAATGGATCTTAGTTTTGATTATGTTATGCCACAACGCAAAAGGATCAAAGGGAGTATTGTAGAGAGTTTTTGTTTGTGGTGTTCTTCTAAGGCTTTCTTTGGTTACCGTGACATGGATTTGGTAGTACCAATATTACTTTGATATAGCCCTTGAAACATGTGTATCCAATAAGTAGTAATCTTAATTAAGATCTGAGTTGTATTTTTAGTAATGGGGTGTCTGACCATGTATATGTATCCACCATTAAATTTCGGATACATGATTTTTAACAACACGATGATATTAATGATACGACAGATACTCTACAGTCGTGATTTGTTCCTAAATTCATGTGATTCAACTACATTTCATATTTAGATACACATAATTAAATGTATATGCTTATTATGTATTCGAGATACATGTTTTTGGATATAACGTATGAAATTTAAATACACATAATTAGATGTATATGCTTCTTCTTTTTGTATATTCCATATTTAGATACACATAATTAGATGTATATGCTTACTATGTATTCGAGATACATGTTTTTGGATATAACATATGCAATTGATACTTGATACATCAAATTAGTACTAGATACATATAAAAGATACATGAAATTAATATATATATATATATATATATATATATATATATATATATAATAGATACATAAATTAATACTAGATACCTATAACAAATACATGAAATTAATGCTAGATACTTCTATGATACATATGAATGTACTTGCAGGACACTCATGTATCTAAGTGTTTAGTTTGTTGGATACATCATATATTGATATAGATACATCAAATTAATGAATTTATTATTTTAAGAGTAATAATTTGAAATTAATCAAATTGCATTACCAAGATATACATGTTTTTATCTTATATTAAATAATATTAATGAATTTACTATTTCAAAGAATAATAAAATGAAATTAATTATCTATGTATTTTGAAAATCCTCAATTACTCCTCTAATTAAGGAAATCAGTTCCAACCAATTAATTTAAATAAATAAATTTTTATCTCAATTTTAAAATTCGGCAGATACTGCATGTATCTCATGGATTCAGACTCATGTATCCTAAGCATAAAATTATAGTACATGAAGTAATATTTGAAACTATGAGAATCTTAATAATTAAGACCTAAATAGTGGGATTTATGTGGTTTGCCCTAAATAGTATTAATGATTATTATTAAAAAGAATTTATTATTCAGTTAGGTACAGTTAATGATATAATACCCATTTATTTATAATTACACTCAAATCCGTTAGTATTTTTTATATGCTATGTTATTAACTTTTTTTATCACTATAAATACTAATGAAAATCATTTTCACTTTCATAATATTCTTCCTTTTTCATTCAATAGTTTCTTCTCAAATCTTCATTACGGTAACAAATTTACTCCTTCATTTGAAACTATTTTTCCAGAAAAAAGAATTTCTTTCTTAATTTCTTTTTTTTTTGCTTTTGCACCATTATTAATATATCATTCTTGGGCAAAATTTTTGTTATTAGTAAAAAAAAGAGAATGGCATAAGACCTTACTTGTGAGAAGTATATGTACAATTCAAGCTCGAAAAATAGTTATTATTACCGATATATCAAATTTTGTTTCTTTAATTATTTGTTGCAAGGTTTGTACATAGTTATAATGTAGATTTAAATGTAATAATTTTATTTTTATGGGGTAAATGTTCTATTATAAATTCTACAAATAATTGTATTAATTTCTTATTGGATTTTGATAATTCTTACAAGCTTGAAGAATAAGTTATAATTAGTTATGTATCAAAATTTGTTACTCTTTTTAAAATTAAATTGTTGCAAGTTTGTATGTAGTTATAGTGTAATTGAAATAAGACTTGAAAGAATACTTTTAACATTAGCTATATATGAAATTTGGTTACTTGTTTTAATTAATTTGTTGGCTTGAAGAATACTTTAACATTAGCTATATATCAAATTTTGTTACTTTTTTCAATTAATTTGTTACAAGTTAGTACGTAGTTATAATGTGATTGAAATACAATATTTTATTTTCTAGGTTAAATTTCCTAATTATAATTTTAGGAATAATTATATTAATTTCATGTTGAGTTTTGAATGATTTTGTATATGTTTCCGAAACAAATGACATCCTTAGAAAATATGGGTATCTCTTTCATCTCAAAATAATTTATATATAATTAAAATCAGGCAAAAGAAGAGTGATGTGAAACTTTTCTTTGCCCGGTAATTTTATTAATCTTTTTATTTATTTTTCTTAATTATTTTATTTTAAATTTTCATCTTCATCTCTATAGTTTTTTTGTATTATACTGTAACGTAAATTTGATATCTGAGAGAGAATTATAACAAACTTGAAAAACGCATTGTTAAGAATTTAAAAAAAGTTTAACATATGAAATCTTACTGGATAAATCACTATCATTCACAAATTACAAGTATTTTAATATCTTTGACTCATCTATTTACATAATAGTTTTTTTCTTTCTCCTACTAAATAAAATTTTAATATTGTAGCAAGCCACACTTTATATGAAAGCTGACATGTTAAAAATTAACAATATATATAACATTTAAAGAATTTTCAAAACAATCAGCATTATAATATATAATAACTATAGTAGTAAATCAATTTTTAAATTAATAATGAATTAATTAAAATGAGTAATCGCACCGCGCGAAGCGCGGTCAAATTTACTAGTTGAGCAATAAATATAAGAAAAAATGAAGAGAGTTGATGCAAATTAACCGTTAGTTCTTCAAAGATTTTGAACTAACTCTCGTCGTTAAATAATTATTATTTAACACATAATTAATTTTACATAACGTGTCTTTGTGTGATTGCTATGGGATTACCGCAAAGGGTAATTCCATAGCACAATCACACAAAGAAGAAGCAAAAACCGGTTAGGAAGAAGTGTTATTTACGTGTTGCAAGCCTTCATCTTAGTTTGTGATCTTCTTCATATTATATAATAAAACTTAAAAGGTCTCGTTTGGTAGACGGTATCAAATAGAATAGTTCATGGATTAAAATTTTGTCCATCTAATACATTGTTTGGTTACTTTATTTTATTTAATCCATGTATTGCTTCTACACCATATATGGTCGTATTTTATCCCAAGGAAATGGAGGGATAACAAATCCAAGGTTTGTTAAACCTTAGATAAGACCCCTAAATGACAAAATTATTCCTTTATTCATTTTCCTAAATTTCTTTTGTAGTTAAATGAAATAGAAAATCCTACAAAAGAATAATATTGTCCGGTGGTTATATATCTACCTTGACTCAATTACATGAAATAAACAATCTCACAATAATACAAGGATATAATAGGAAAGAAATTTTTTGTAGAGTTTTTAATCAAACACAAGATTAAGTATAAAGCAATGAACCAAACACTTGACAAAAAATAATCCCTACACTACTAATCCCTACGTTACTAATCCCTATATTACTAATATCTGTGTTATCAATGTTTGTACCGAACGACCCTTAAATGTTTATCTTTGTTGATTCAGATATTATCCAATCATTTTGACTTCGATAAATAAGACATTATACAATACTCCTTATTTGATTTTTCAAATAAATTTATACACTACTATTTTATTGTACTTATTATTATCATAAATTTTTACTTAAATAATATTAATATTACTTAACATCATATACTATTAATTCAACATACACATGCGCGTGCGGTGAAACTAGTTTTAAACAAGCAACAAGAAGAGTAAGTTTGTTGTAGAAAAACAAATTGAAATAGAAGGAAGAGTGCAATTACTGACCTTCTCCGGGGAAGCACTCTGAGTGTCTATCTCTCTGTTTGGGTCCGATTTCAAGGACTGACAAGTTGACAAGAATTTTGCGGGCGTGTAACTGAACCTGAAAAGACAAGTCTCAGAGAAAAGTAAAGAAGAGATACAAAAAATGAAAAGAAACTGATGAAGGTGAGAAAATTCAAGCTAAGAATCTTAAACCACCATTGAAGGTTCTGGAAGAAAATTGAATTTAGAAGAAGAGGAAGAAGAAGAATATTATTTCATGTGCTTGAGTGTTACATATGTGCCCCTTTATATACAAGAGTCTTAGACCCAATCAATCTAAACTGAATTCCCTAACCGACTCTGAATAACAATTACCAGATGACAACTCATCAACTAACTACTCATTTATGCTAACTAACTATATACAATAATAACCAACTAAGTACAAGAGTAACAAAAAATGTGAACTTAACACTCCCCCTCAAGCTGAAGGGTGAAGTATGTTGAGCACACCTAGCTTGCCTAACAAGTGAAAATGTTAAGTATGACTTAGTCATTTGGTTAATAGATCAACAATTTGTTGTTGTGTGTGTACATACTATGTTTGAATTAATCCAGCCTTAATCTTGTCTCTGATGAAATGACAATCGATTTCAATATGCTTGGTCCTTTCATGGAATAGAAGATTTGCAGCTAACTAAATAGAAGATTTGCAGCTAACTGAATAGCAGATTTTCTATTACTCAACACTGTGATTGGCATTTGAATGAACACATTAAGCTCTTTGAACAACCCTATTAACCAGGTTACTTCTGCCGCTGTTGAGGCCATATTTCTATACTCAGCTTCAACTGAGCTTCTGGACATTGTCTGTTGTTTCTTGGATTTCCAAGACACTAAAGAATCTCCAAATTTCACTATGTAGCTTGTCACTGATCTCCTAGAATTAGGGCAAGCAGCCCAGTCTGAATCACACCAGCATGTTAATGTTGTGGCAGGTTGAGCATGCAGCCATATGCCCTGACCAACTGTTGCTTTCAAGTATCTCACCACCCTGATAGCTACTTCCCAATGAAACATTTTTGGATGTTGCATAAACTGACTTAGTGTTTGCACTGCATAAATAATATCAAGTCTTGTAATGACAGCATACATTAATTTCCCTACTAATCTCTGATAGGCTGAATGATCTGTTAATGTGTCATCTCCTTGTAGTCCAGCAGTCGGATCAAATTTTACTGAGGTGAGTCTTAGGTTGGACTCTAATGGTGTGGTTGCTGGTTTTACACCACTCAATCCTGTATCAGAAATGAGCTCCAATAAGTACTTCATTTGATTCAGAATAACACTTGTTTTGGACCTTAACACCTCAATTCCCAAGAAGTATTTAAGTTCTCCCAAGTCCTTGAGTTTGAATTTCTGGTGTAATGTTTCATTTGCTTCTCTGATTAATGATTCACTATCACCAGTAATGAGTAGATCATCAACATAAATCAAAATAGCAACCATCCCCTCTGGCTTTTTCAAGGTGAACAATGAATAATCATGAGAACTTTAAATAAAGCCTGCAGCTAACAAAGTAGTGGTTAGTTTGATATTCCACTGTCTAGAGGCTTGCTTAAGTCCATACAAGGATTTAAGTAATTTGCAGACTTTAGTTGACCCCTGAGATCTAAAACCTTGAGGCATCTCCATATATACATCCTCATCTAAATCTCCTTGTAAAAAGGCATTGTACGCATCCATTTGATTAAGAGGCTAACCCTGAGAAACAACAATTGCAATGACACATCTAACAGTGACCATTTTAGCAACCGGTGAGAATGTATCATGGTAATCTAACCCTTTATATTGATTATAACCCTTGGCTACAAGTCTAGCTTTGAATCTTTCTATGTCACCATCAGCCTTATATTTTATTTTGTAAATCCATTTGGAACCAACAGTGTGTTTACCTGGAGGTAAGTCAACCACCAACCATGTGTTGTTATCTTCAAGAGCCTTGATTTCCAACTTCATAGCATCAATCCATCTGTCATCTTTACTAGCTTGGCTAAAAGTTTGAGGTTCTATCAAGTCTGAAAACTTGGCAAAATAGTTGTGATACTTGGATGACATGTAATTATAACTGAGATGGTTTACTAGAGGATATTTACTGCCTTGTCCTACTGTAGGAGCCATGTAGTCTTTCATCCTAATGGAAGGTTTGGTGTGTCTAGAAGACTTTCTAGTGGAGATTAGTGGCAATGGTTCAATTATACCAACAAATGTGTCTTGGACTGGCAACTCTTAATCATAAACGGTAACCATTTCATCAGAACCACCATTCAAATTTGTAGGAATCTGTGTGACATCATTTGAACAACCCTCAGCTACTGTATCATCTGAAACACCAATATCTTCAAAGCAATCAGGGAACAAAGTAGGTGCAAGTTCTTTAGAGGGTTGTGGAGAGGCAAAAGGGAAAATGTGTTCCTGAAATACTACATCTTTGTTGACTAAGAACTTCTTAGTGCTTAAATCTAACTACAAGTAACCCTTTTGAGTCTCTGAGTACCCTATCATGATAACAGGTTTTACCCTTGGTAGGAACTTGTCAGTTCTAGGAATAACAGAAGCATAACCAAGACACCCTATGACTTTCAGATGGCTGATGTTGGGAGGTTTTGAGAACAACATTTCATATGGACATTTATTATGAAGGATTGATGAGGGTAGTCTGTTAATCAGATAGACAGCTGCTTGGACACAAATTCCCCAGAATCTAAGAGGCATGGAGGACTGAAATCTAATGGCTCTAGCTACATTCAGGATGTGTCTATGTTTCCTCTCCACTACATTATTTTGTTGTGGTGTGTGAGGACAGTTACTCTGATGTAAAATGCCTAAGTTTAGAAACAACTATTTGCATTGTGAGTTGAAGAACTCAGTGTCATTGTTTGACCTCACTGTCTTGATGGTGTGCCCAAATTGATTCTTAACCAATACAAAGAAATTCTTTATAGCTACAATAGTTTTAGATTTGAGCTATAGTAAATGCACCCAAGTATATCTGCTAAAATCATCAACAATAGTAAGAAAGTAGTATTTCTTGTCAAATGTGGAAACCGTATATAGTCCCCATAGATTCATGTGTACAAGCTCAAAGGATTTAGAAGTTCTGGATTCACTAGTAGGAAATGATAATCTAGTCTGCTTAGCTAGAGGGCAGACTAAACAATTAGTAAGTAGATCAACATCTTTATTGCTATGTAGTAAGTCTATACATTTTAACATATGAGGTGAAGGATGACCAAGCCTTCTATGCCATAATCCACAGTCCTGCAGTGATACCCCTGCATCAATCTTCTTTTGAGATTCACCTTTTCCCTTCATGGCAATTTCATTTCTGAATATGTAAAGACTCCCTTCTTCCCTACCAATCCATTTCACCCTGTCACTGTAAAGGTCCTGAAATATACAAAAGTCAGGGTAAAAGGAAGCAAAACATGATAGCTCCCTGGTTAGCTGTGAAACTGACAGCAGGTTGAACTTAAACTCAAGCACACACAACACATCCTTAACAACTTCATTGTTAAACAAGGATGTTTCTCCTATGTGTGATATAGCAACCCTATCACGTGTAGGTAAGTTCACCTTGTCTTGGTGGGAATTAGCTATGCATTTATTGTTATTCAATAAGTGTTCATCTGATGTTATATGATGAGAAGCTCCAGAGTCTACTATCCAACAATGATAGGTAGCATTAGTTGAAAACAGTTTGTCATACCTATCATGTTGGCTTGCTTCATGTCCTTGTTGTCTTTCCCCAACATGTCCATTATATGTTTGTATTCTCCATCAATAAACGCATGTCATTTGGCAACAAAAACATTGTTCACTTCATGACTAGAATAGGCCCCCTGAGCTTCATTAAAATGATCCTTGGATATGTTGTTTGCCAGGTGATATCCATTGTGATCTCCAGGATGATTGTATCCATGTCCTCCAGATGGAGGATGCATTAAACCTGTCCTTCAATTACTAACACCAAACTTCTTTCTAAGTTTCCAGTCAGCTGGATATCCAATTAGTTTGTAACAATTCTCCTTAGTATGTCCTGTATAATGACAATATTCACATCTCCTTCCTTTATAGTTTTGATTTCCCTGATTATAATTGTTGCCTTTGTTAACACTCATAGCTAATGGATCAGGCACATTATTAGCAATGACCATTGTTGACACCCAATTTTGGACCTCCACAATATAAATTAATCATCGAGCTTCCTAAATTATAAATGATTTGAAATATTGGCTTTATAAAATTCAAAATAATTTTCAAGTCATTTTAAGTAGTTTTGTCATCTTCATAAATTTTAAAAT
Organism: Solanum verrucosum; assembly: GCF_900185275.1. Lineage (NCBI taxonomy): Eukaryota > Viridiplantae > Streptophyta > Magnoliopsida > Solanales > Solanaceae > Solanum > Solanum verrucosum. The sequence continues at coordinate 11,945 of NW_026019726.1, forward strand.
AATAAATGTAATATTTGTATAATTATGTGTCTAATTAGTATATTTTATGAATGTTCGAAAATTGTCTCAAAAGGATTTTAGCTTTATTTAAATATTTGGTTATTTAGTCGTTTATATTGTTAAATTATTTAGTTTATAACTAAGTTAATTATTTTATTTCATTAAGATTAAGGACCTCACTAATTAATTTTATTGATTCGCCTTATTTAGTTTTTAGCCGAATTACCAACTAAATTCATTTCGGTTAAAATGTTAATTCAATTTGGCTACATTTGAAATTCGTACTTGATTGCAAGTCCAAGAGGTTGGGCTATTTATTTTCCTCATATTAGCAGCCCCATTCCCCTTAATTCTTCAACAATGATCAGCCCAACACATCAACAACAATCCAATTCACAACCCAAATCAACCCCAACCGACCCAACCAATTAATTTTGGCCCACACAGTAGTAAAACCGACCCAGTCCAGCTCCTATAACCCGACCCAATACCACTAACCCAATACACATACAATACAACAGCAATACCAATCGACCCCATCCCCTTTCCCTACCAATTCCAACGACAAACATCACAACAGCAGTCCAAACGCAACCCACACAACAGCAGCGACTAGAAACCCAGAACGTGGTACTGTTCCAACAGATAGAAGCACGTTGTTTCGTCCTTGAAGCTGTGGGATGATGCCACGTCGAGCAGTAGGTACAAGAAAGTCGATCAAGAGCGTCCATTTCGCCCTTTCCTCTTTCGGAATGGGGCAAAAATTTCAGGAAAAAGGTGTTTGTCCCGAATTGTGAAAGATTTTGGCATTTTGAATTTCGAATGGCCCGTGAATCCGATTTTTTTTGGATCTGGTCTTTCCCCCCAATTTGGAATTGAATTTTTTCCCTTAAAAGGCAGACCTCTTTCTTTGTTAAAGGGGGGGATTTTTTTAGTTTGAGAATTTCTTGACAAAAAAGCATATAGAATAGTAGTTATAAAATCCATACAAAAATACATTCGAAATAAGGGAGAAGAGTTAATTTTTAGGCCCCTCATTCTTCTAGCTTGTTTATCGTAGTTCCCCTAAGTTGATTCGAGTTCGAGTTGTCGCCTGGGTCTCTTGTTTGCTGTCCATAGTCCGACTTTGGGGTGGTAGAAGTTCCGCTTAAGTTCCTCGTCCCAAATCACTGCCCAGCAAAAGGTAATATCTCTTCATTTGTTTATGTTTCAGTTTGATTTTGAATGTCATATGATGAGCCCGTCTCTGTTGGGTCTTCTCTGACTTCGTTCTGGTTTAGTTTGAATAAGAATATTCATGGCTTATTGTCCTTAATATTGGAATTTCTGGCTTACTGTTGAGTTATTCATGTTTTATCTTAATTAAAGATCTAAATCGAATTATTGTTGTTTTAGTTTTAACTTCCGAGTTGTTGTGAACCGTGTATTCATCTCGATTTGACTCTTATATTTGATGTGTTCTCAAGCATCATCGAAGCTTTCATGATATCATGGGTTGTTCTTGTTGTTTTTCTTCTTCATGTCTGTAAAGTATATTTTCTCTTGGTTGTTTATCTCGGCTTAAATCTTCATTCGGTAATTTATTGCCTCTTGCTTAGTTTAGTTTTCTCTGTTTTTAGTTTATCACCTTTGAAAAGGTTACTAAAATGTTTGCTGCCATACATGTGAAAATTTGATGCATTTTGCTTTAGTTTTGAGCATGAGAATTTTATTTTAGGCAATTAATTCTTATATCGTGTGAATAGTTCATCTCTGGATTTGACTTATCTATATTCGACTTGACACCATTCCCAACTAAGTGAAGTGCATCTGTTTGTGTGTCCTATTTTGTGCATCCATTAAGTTTTACACATTTATTTGTATATTTGTTTCACTTAACGTGAATCTGGTGAGTTGAGTATACGTTGAAGTCTGAATTTGTTTTGCGTAATCATTTGAATCTCCTTTGTAGTCTAGTCTAAGGGAAATTTTTGTTGTTTTAACTTCTGTTTCACCACCTATGCATTCATGAGAAACCTAAGTTGTTCATGTCATCAATTTGAGCTTGAAATGTTTGGTAGTAATATTTTATTTTATTATTTTTTATGTGTCTTGTATTGATAGATTATGAGAAGTATTAGGTTATGTCTCTATTTATTCATTCATGCCTAGTTATTAAATGATCACCTCTGCAATATTTGCTTATACTCATTAAATGTTCATCATGTGGGATTATATCTATTTGCTAAAATCTATGCGGTATTATTTTGTCTCAACTATAAAAATGTGCTTTGTTCTTCTCTTAATTGGAGCGGTCCTACCTTCCAAAATCAATTGGGTTACTTGATGATTAACAACGTGGATTATCTCATCTATTCACCTTACTTGTGATTCAAATATTATGCTAAGATATTGAGATCTTATTCTATGCTAATTCCCTTTTTTTTTGCTTTTGTCTGTTACATGTGAAATTTGCCCGAGTTCACCCTAAACTCCTTTGTCCTCGCATTTCGAGAAAGTCGTAAAGGCTTAAATCCCTCCTTTCGAGTCGGCCAGTCGTGAAATCAAAGAGCAGGCCCCAAAAATTGATGAACAGTTGTTTGGAGTTGATTCGGGACTATATACACCTACTGTATACGAAAATCGAGAAGTGAGCCCAAAGGCCTCCAAAATTCTACAAGTTGTATTTTGTTATGTTTGGGCCTAAGCCCTTGTCATCTTACTATTATTATTTTGTTAGAAATTTAGGACAGGTGAAAATTGGGCCTAAGGTCCAAATAATATTCTATTTTATGTTAGACTAGGACAGGTGAGGACGATTCAAATGGGCAGAAGGCCTAAAACGAAAATGGGCCCAAGTATTGGTCAGGCGGATAGAAAAAACAAACTTGGGCCCGAATCTCTTTTCCTCTTTATTTTATTGTGTTTGCGTGCTTGTTAATATTTGCCGGTAATCTTAAGGTCAAAAAATTCAAATCCCCAAAAGACGTCCATTTTGATTTAACAATTTAACTAAATCAGTCACCTCTTACTTGACAAAAATAAATAAACATGTTTACAAAATACTTCATTTAGATAATATTTTTCTCCTTCAAATTGGCTCTAACTACAAAATTTGTTCAATTCAAATTAAGTCAACGAATTTAGCCAAATAGTTAATTATTGGATAATCACGTATTAGCAGGCATTTCAAGTGCTTTCAAACCCTTCCCGAAATGCTAATAAGAACCCCAAACCCCTTTAAGTTTTTATTAGATTTTCTGTTTTAGTCTTATGAAAACAATAGTTTTCTTGATTTTTCTTAAAAATTAAGTGGCGACTCTTAAACCAGTCTAAGTTATATTTTCCTAATAAAACAACCATACAAGATATTTGTTGTTGAAGCTCATCCTCTATAATCATGGCATATGCTTGATTAATAGAGGGAGTAATACCTTTTAGTAAAATTTGTCTCTTAGCTTGTTCATACGACTCATTTAAACCATTAAGAAATTGAATCAGTCTAAGTTGATAGAAATGATCTGTATATTCCTCTGATTTTGGACATGCACAACTTGGGGAAGTTACCAGTGCATCAAATTCCCCCCACAAATTCTTCAATTTAGTGTAGTAAGTTGAAACAGAATCAGTATCTTGTGAGAGTGTTGATTTCTCTGTGCAGTTGGTAAATTCTCATTCGATTGACTTTGTCGAATCTCTCCTTCAAGTCTTCCCAAACTGTATAGGCACTGGTAGCATACACTATTCCACTTGAGAGATCTTCACTGATTGAACTCATTAACCACAATAGGAATTGCATTACATGTTTCCCACTGCTCATGTAATTCATCTCGATACAGATATCTGTTGCAAGCTCCTATAACAAAACCAAATTTTCTCTTTCCCAGCAAAGTAATTCGTATTGATCTACTCCATATTCCATAATTTTCAGGACCTTTAAGTTTGATAGGGATCAAAGCTGCACCTGAAACATCTGATGGACCTATATAAAGAGGGTCATTTGGATCGATTCTTATTGCCGTCATTGTTATCTTCTTCACACTTCTATTGTAGTGAAAGACTACTTTGATCTACTGGATAGTTATTGTCACTAGCTTTGATACCATAAGAAAATTCAAGCTAAGAATATTAAACCACCATTGAAGGTTCTGGAAGAAAACATAATTTAGAAGAAGAAGAATATTATTCCATGTGCTTGAGTGTTACATCTGTGCCATTTTATATACAAGTGTCTTAGACCCAATCAATCTAAAATGAATTCCCTAAACGACTCTGAATAGCAACTAACATATGACAGGTCATCAACTAACTACTCATTTATGTTAACTAACTACTTACAGTAATAACCAACTAAGTACAATAGTAACATAAAATGTAAACTTAACAGAAGGTAGTGTGGGTTACCTGCTCTTGGAATTACTTCACGAAAAAAATGATGGACTAAGCCCAAATCTGATGGTTTTCGAGCTTCTTTTCTTTTTCAAACGTAACAGTGGTAAATGGGTTCTTGATTTGTTTTGTGTGCTGGAAAAAATGGGTTATGGGGTTTAGGGGGGTTGACCCGAGAATTGTGTCTGGTAATGGGTGTTTTGAGTCTCATGAAAATGGGGGTTAGGGTTTTGCAAAATTTTAAGAACGAATTACTTCTTTCTCTTTTCATCGTGCAAGTGCATGGCGCTATAATTTTCTCTGTATGTTAGGTTTTGTGGCCAAGAGCAACGAGGAAGCTTTGTAGAGGCGTATGCCTTGTCGGCGATTTGGACTTCGTCGGAGCTATCTAGATTGTGCTCGCCGGAGAGACTGTGCTTACAGAGAACTCTAATAACAATGTAAAAGAAAACAAAAATATGGAAAAAAAAACACAGACTGAAGAAAAAGAACAACATTCTAGAGCAAGAAAAAAATGCAGAGAAACACTAACCTGAAATAGTAAAACCCAAAGTTAGACAACTTCTTATTTTTCTTACTTGCGATACAATGGGAGAGAAGATAGAAACAAGACAACAACTGAAAAGTTAATGAGAGTTGAAAATTGTGAAATTAGATGGACATCAAATAAAAATGAATTGATTCAATTCAATTCATCACTTTTAGAAAGTTTTGCTAGGGAGAAACACCAATGTAAAAAGAAAACTACTTAAAAGATGTAAACATTCAAAAAATTAATGTTTAATTTATAACTAGTCAATTCAATTTGCTCTGTTTGAAAAGAAGTGTTGTGGAGGGAAAAAAATATTATGCAGATGAAATCTATCCAAAATTAAAAGTTTGTCCTTATTACATGAGAAACACTACTCTGATCTATTGGACATCTAATGTCACTAGCTCTGATACCATGAGAAAATTCAAGCTAAAAATTTTAAATCACCATTGAAGGTTATGGAAGAAAACTGAATTTAGAAGAAGAATATTATTTCATGTGCTTGAGTGCTACATCTTTATTCCTTTTATATACAAGAGTTTTACCCACAATCAATCTAAAATGAATTTCATAACCGACTCTGAATAACAACTAGCAGATGATAGCTCATCAACTAACTACTCATTTATGCTAACTAACTATGTACAGTAATAATCAACTAAGTACAGTAGTAACAGAAAATGTGAACTTAACAGAAGGTAGTGGGGGTTACTTGCTCTTGGAATTACTTGATGAAAAAAATGGTGGATTAACCCCAAATCTGATGGTTTTCGAGCTTCTCTTCTTATTCAAAGCTAACAGTGGTAAATGGGCTCTCGATTTGTTTTGTGTGCTGGAAAAAATGGGTTAGGGGCTTTAGGAGGCTTGACTCGAGAATTGGGTTTGGTAATGGGTGTTTTGAGTCTCGTGAAAATAGGGGTTAAGGTTTTGCAAAATTTTAAGAACGAATTACTTCTTTTTCTTTTCATCGTGCAAGTGCATAGCGCTGTAATTTTCTCTGTATGTTAGGTTTTGTGGCCAAGAGCAACGAGGAAGTTTTGTAGAGGCGCATGCCTTGTCGGTGATTTGGACTTCACCGGAGCTATTTAGATTGTGTTTGCTGGAGAGACTAAGCTTACAGAGAACTCTAATAACAATGTAAAAGAAAACAAAAATATGAAAAAAAAAACACAGATTGAAGAAAAGAACAACATTTCAGAGCAAGAAAAAAAATGCAGAGAAACACTAACCTGAAATAGTAAAACCCAAAGTTAGACAACTTCTTGTTTTTCTTACTTGTGATACAATGGGAGAGAAGATAGAAACAAGACAACAAATGAAAAGTTAATGAGAGTTAAATGTAACGACCCGAGAGCACCCCCTAGTCGTTACCGGCGTATTCGACCTCGAAGAGGTCTTATACAAGCCCTTAGCATTCATCATAGCATGCATCATAGAATAAACACACGAAAAATTTAAAACTTTTACTTTGGAAGTTCAACTTCACTTCATATATGAAAATATAATCTAACTTCGTCACAATGTACCATCTAGACATAGAGGTATCGAAAGTGGGACTTAGCCCTTACATCAATAAGAAGTCTAGAAATAGGAAAGTACAACAATGTCTTTCAACATAAGCAAAGAACTAAACATAAAAGCTAGATCATAGGGTCTTGTCCTCGAACTTAAGGAGTCACCAACTTGGGGAAGCAACTCCAAGTGTCTTGAGAAGTAAGCTTGAATCCTCAACGGCCCGAACCTAAATGTTTGGGGAAAAGGGAGAAAATATGGGTTAGTACAACACACGTACTAAGTATGGCTACTATGTATAAAGACCATTAAAACATGCATAAAAGGACATTTTATTCAAAACATACTTTTTGCCAAGTAAATCCAATATGCACACAAATTAAGTATCATAGTCCAAATCAACATAATATCATCCCAACATGTAGACAACCCGAGTAATACTAGTGCAATACAAGGAATAGAATCTCATAACCCTATTCAAAGCCAAGTATTACATTAAGCAACCTACTTCATGCATACATACATACATAAGATCATACTTCATCATAACTTACCATACTCATAATGATCATACATAATGTAGCTTCAACATACATAAATCATAATCATCATAATCATAAGAGAACACTACTACAACCATCTCTTAGGATCCCACAAGTGCAATGTGCAAGAGAAGTCTCATACCCTCCCTTACACAATGTAGAAACCCTTAAGAAAGCCCTAGTAAGAGTTCACACCTTTCATACCTTCATCTAGTTTTACATTAGGGAGATATTGTCATAACCGACATAGACCATGAGAGCTACATGGAATCCGATATCTACTCCCACACCGAAAAGAGAGGGTTAACACTTGCCTAAGGTGTAACCATTCGTACATAGCTATCTAAGTGGATCCACTAAGCTTAAAGTCCTATGTGGGCACATATTAAGGGTCAAGGAGATTGCTTCTATGTAATGACCCTCATGGTCATTTCTGTGTTTTGCCTTCTGTGTTGTCGTTTAGAGCGTTCCTGTTGCGACCCCAAGTCATTTATGACTTGCTGGGACTGACAGTTCGGTCACCTGGTCGTTCGTTTGGTCTTGGTGTGAGTTTTGTGTTTTGGAGCTCATGAACCTTAAACGATCATTTTTTATCCAAAGTTCAAGAAAATGACATCGGAATCCAATTCTGACGATTCCATCAGCTCCGAAAGGGTCATTTTAGGCTTGTAGCATGGTCGACATGACTCCCGAGGTTTTTAGTGTGAGTCAGTGCGATTAAGTGTTTTAACTTTAAGTTTAAGCCTAAGTTTGACTTTGGTCAACATTCTGAGTAAACGCGCTTGGATGAGAATTCTGTCAGCGTGGTTAGCTCCAGAATGTCGAGTTTGGTCTAGATTGACCCTTCTTTTGTGTCTGGAGGTTTTCGATATCTTTCCGAGCCCTTTTGTGGATTTTGACTTAAAATAGCTATTGGAAGTGGGACCCACTTTTTATCAAAATGACCTCTGATGGAAATTTCGACTGCGCCGTTGAGTTTGGAATATCAAATTTGGTATGGTTACATATCTCGTTTGCGTGCACAGGGTTTCGAACGAGTTCGGAGCACCCCGTCGGAGTTTTTAGTTTTTGGGAAATTGCAAATTATCTGCAATAAATTCCAGAAAATCAATCAACTTTCCCAAACTTCAAACCCTCATAACTCTCTCATCTCTCAACCGATTTGGGCGATCCAAAAGGAAAAGTTGTGAGATTTTTCGAGGACAACGCGTTGGTGATCTCGGATAGTGATTTGGAGTCCCCATTTGAGGTAATTTTTGAAAAATACCTGCTGCCACACTCCTTTTTGTGAGCCTGATTTTGGGAATTTTTGAGACTTGTTTTCTTAGCTATTTTAGATCCGATTTTGGTGATTTTTGAGGCTATCTTCAGTGGTTTTTCGAGAGAACATTGTTGTGTTGTTCTACTGTAGACCACTCGTTTTTGCTGTAAAAGTTCCGACTCGTTTTTTGGTAAATTCACTGTCTGTCCCCATTTTTAATTGTTTGAGAAAAATTTGTGGGGTTTTAGTTTGACATTGTTGATATTTTGTTGTGTTTCCCGGACATGAGCTAGCCACTGATTGTGTCCTCATTTTTGGGACATGAGCTGGGGGAACTGGTTAGAACCCACTTTTGGGCGTTTAATTTCGGAATTTCCTGCGCGGTCCCAACGATCCTGTTTTGACCTCCAAAATTGACCCGTCTCCGTTTGTTGTGATTTTGGTGTCTAAACGACCGTATTAACGTTGTGACTCTATTTTTGATAGCGGGGCAGCGTTTCGAGACGTTCGGAAAGGGAAAGCTCCGAAGAAGTGATTTTGGAGCGCGTGTGATCGGCCTACAGGTAGGCTACGGTTTTCCTCTCTTAGATTGAGCTCGAGAATGTGAATGCATGTTGATTAGTTGGGATTTGGGTTGGGTAGTTTTGAATCTTGCATAGGTGTTAAGAAATCATGTTTTCGGCCTATTTCGGAATTATCGGGTAACTGTGAGCATGCTTTGTGTTATTAACGGACCCTCCTCGCTATGTGGAGTGCTTGCATGCTTAATTATTGTTTATTTGAAGCATGTTGGGCCTTAGTTTAGGTTTGACTAGGGCTTGCCTTAGAAATACATTATTCGGATCCAATAGGCCTTAGTTTTGCCCCGACGTCGCTCGGCCGGCTTAGATCCCTGTAGACTGGTGTAGCAGAC
>NW_026019727.1:0-54609 GCF_900185275.1 Solanum verrucosum
CTCTCTAAGAAATCTGATTACTTGTCCTCCAAGAAATTTGATTACTTGATAACCAAGAAAGCTTATTACTTGCTATTCAAGAAATCTTATTACTTGCCCTCCAAGTTTTGCATTAATTTGTTTCCAAGCAAGAAGGTAGCAAGAAGAGGGGATTCTAGATCTTTAAGAATAAGAAGAATTTTTTTTTCTTGTTCTTATAATTCTAAAATAAGTTCCTTTTTATTCGTGTTTTGTTTTAACTAAATCCTACTTGTTCTAGGACTAGTTCTTTACTTTCTTTTTGTACCCCAAGATTCCATACTTTATTACTACGAACTTGATACACGTTTTGGTTTAATTATAAATCTACAAAGTATTCTCGTTCAAAGGTTATTTTGAATGGAAAAAGGCAAGTGTGGGTGAGTTTAAAAGAGGGTAAAATTCATATTAAAAGTGTGATACTTGATCATTTATTCTTTTTTTAGATGTCTAATTCAGGTGGTGATGAGGAAAGGGCTCGTTTAGAAGCCGAGGTCAAAGGAAGGATTTTCACCCTAGATCTTCCAAGTTTGCCTTCAGAACAAGAAGTAGAATTTGGTATTGATGTGATTCCAGATACTTAACCTATGTCCATCCCTCCATATAGAATGGCCCCGGCAGAATTACGGGAGTTGAAGGAGCAATTAAAAGACTTACTAGAAAAAGGATTCATAAGGCCTAGTATGTCCCCATGGGGAGCACCAGTTTTATTTGTACGCAAGAAAAATGGCTCGTTAAGAATGTGTATCGACTACCAACAGTTGAATAAGGTAACGATTAAGAACAAATATCTCATTCCTAGGATTGATGATTTGTTTGATCAGTTACAAGGTGCTAGGTGTTTTTCAAAGATCGACCTGAGGTCGGGTTATCATCAAGTATGGGTCAAAGACAAAGTATTCCCAAGACAGCTTTTCGGAAACGGTATGGTCATTTTGAGTTTTTAGTCATGTCATTTGGGCTTACAAATGCATCAGCAGCTTTTATGAATTTGATGAATAGGGTTCAAGCCATTTCTAGATGTGTTCGTGATAGTATTCATAGATGATATTTTGGTGTATTCAAGATCGGAAGATGACCATGCTAATCACCTGCGATAGATTTTACATATTCTTTGTGATCGTAAGTTGTATGTGAAGTTCTCTAAATGTGAGTTCTCGTTGAAATATGTGGCATTCTTAGGTCATATTGTATCCGATGAAGGAATAAGGGTTGATAACCAGTAGATAGAAGCCGTGAAAAATTGGCCAAGACCTACAACACCTACGGAGATCCGTAATTTTCTTGGATTGGCAGGTTATTACAGAAGGTTCGTTGAAGGATTCTCTTCCATTGTTGCACCCTTAACAAAGCTAACACACAAAGAAACTAAGTTTTCAGTGGAGTGATGAAAGTGAAAGAAGCTTCCAAGAGCTGAAGAATAAATTAACTTCTACACCTGTATTGGTACTTCCAGAAGGCACAGAAGGCTATACAGTGTATTGTGATGCTTCGGGAGTGGGCTTAGGTTGTGTATTGATGCAGCATGGTAAGTAATAGCTTATGGTTCAAAGCAGCTGCGGCCACATGAGAAAAATTATCCAACGCATGATCTAGAGCTAGCAGCAGTTGTGTTTGCTTTGAAGATATGGCGCCACTACTTGTATGTAGTTCATGTTGACATATACACTGATCACAAGAGTTTGCAATATATCTTTAAGCAAAATGACCTAAATCTGAGGCAGTGAAAATGGCTGGAACTATTAAAAGATCATGACATTGATATCTTGTATCATCCCGGGAAAGCAAATGTAGTAGCTAATACGTTAAGTTGTAATATAATGAATGACAAGCACTTATGGGCAGTCTGTGGAAAGACAAGGAATAACTAAGGATCTATGTCAACTAGCTAGCTTGGGGGTTCACCTTTTTGAATATCCAGACGAAGGAGTTATTGTGCAAAATACGGCAAAATCCTCATTAGTAGTGGAAGTGAAAGAGAAGCAGTACACTGATCCTATTCTATTAAAGCTTAAGGAGAATGTACATCAGGGTATGACAAAGGCATTTGCGCTTACACAAGGGGGAGTACTTTGATGTCAAAATAAATTGTGTGTACCTAACGTAGATGAATTAAGGAACATGATTATGATGGAAGCACATCATTCGAGATATTCTGTCCATTCGGGGTCAAACTAAAATGTATCATGACTTGAAAAAAATGTATTGGTGGGGGGACATGAAGAAAAACATTGTGGAATTCGTGGCTCAATGTCCAAATTGTTAACAAGTAAAAGTAGAGCACCAAAAGCTCGGAGGTTATTGTAACAACCTGTATTATGCGTATGCTAGTTCTATTCACGTGATACTTGACATAGCCTTATAGTATAGGTGAGGGACAGTGCTTCTTATATGATTAGTGTTGGTTTAAACTAGCTAGCTCGCAAGGTGATGTAACACCTTGCACGTTTCAGCATGTGTACTACAAGTTAGCTCCGACAGAAGTATTTAACTAGAGGTAGTAATGTGGTAATTGGGCCAAATGCACTACCACTTACTTGCATTAATTTGGCCCAAGTTGAGTAGAAGGATAAGGGGAAAATGGACAGCCAAGGCCCAATAGTCTTAAGTCCAAAAAGGCCCAACTGAAAAGTCCAAATAGGTGGACCACCTACTTGCATTAATTATGGCCCAAATTGACATGAATAGAGGGATAATTAGGAGTAGGGCCCAACAAGTGCTGAAGTTCCCAAAAGCCCAAGTTAAAAGGCCAAGTAGGTGGGTCACCTACTTGACAATATATGGCCAAAATTAATCAAGAAATTCGGCCATTACACCTCCTCTTTAAAGGGATAAAGATCAAATCTTTTGCTTCATTTTTAACTTGCAAAATTTTCAGATTTCTTAAGTTTCTTTCTTGGTCTCTCTTGGCTTCAATCAGCAGCCCTAGAAAACCTTGGTTCCTTGAGTATTGCCCCATTTTCAAGTAAAAGTTTGAATGAGAGTTTTAGTTCTTGGAGTACAACTTTAGAGGATAAATTCCTAGAAACTAAGGTAAGACTACTGCCCATTTTTTTCCTCTCTTTAAATACAGATTTGGGGTGGAGAATTTTGTATATATTTATCAAGAACTAATGGATGGTGATAAATCTTTGAGTTAATATTTTCCCATTATGCTGAAAGATTTTTAGGGATTAATAGTGGCTGCCTTATGTATATTTGTTGTTGGGGGCTGTTTGGGTATCTTGGAAAATGATGTATGAAGTTGTATTAATGTATAGAAGAAGGGTGTGGTGGTTCACCATTGGTGCAAGAGTTGTATGGGCCTATTTTCCATCAAGTGTTAACTACTGTTTTTAGAGCCTTGATTAGCTGTTGACATTAGCTTAATTGTGACTTATATTGTAGATTAGCATCCAAGAAGGAAGGCTGAATTGTTACAGTGGTATTGGTCAGAAAATAAAGTATGTAGGGAGATTCGATTCCATATTCCTTGGCATGAAATCTGATACTTGCGATTAATGTCAATAAGTGAATTTCCTAAGTTCTATTCCTAGTAAAGGAAACATAGTGGCAACGTACGATATCCAAATATCTAACAATATCCCCCCCTCCTAAGTGTACATAATTACTTAGTTACACGTTCAGTACTCTATAGTCAATTGAAGTCAATTGTGTCATTCAAGCTCTCAAGTAATGCATTAATGTTACATAGCTCCTTATATTGTAGCTACTGTCCTAAAGTATTATTTTCATGTCTCCTACTACTGTCTCGTATTTCCAAATCTCAAAAATGATTGTGACCACCAAAACAACAATCTCAAAGATTAAAGAATCTAAGTGAAGCAATTTGTATAACTATGGGTGGCAGCTCAGGGGCGAAAGCCTAGCATGGGCCAATCCCAATGGGTATAGAAGGGTGGCAGCTCAGGGGCGAAAGCCTAGCATGGGCCGATCCCGATTTGTGCAATGTTGAGGACCGCATCCCAGGGGTTAAAATGCCTAGCATGGGTCATCCTCTTCTACCACTGATCAGCTGGTCACTTATACCACATGCGTTATAAAGATCATAACACACATAAAGGTAAAGACAAGAATGTAACATACATGACCCCACCAGAGTTAACAGAGGCAGCCTCCTATTCTGATTTATGCACTTATACGTTGATACCTGGTTTCGTTTGAACTCTTATTTTTATATATGTAGTTGCCTTACATATTCAGTACACTTTTCGTACTGACGTCCCTCGCGGGGGACGCTGCATTTCATGCTGCAGGCATAGGTACTCTCGCTAGTAGACCTCCTCAGTAGGAGCATACGACACTCAGCTACTTTTGGTGAGCTCCAAGTTGCTTCGGAGCTTTACTGACCCCTTGGTAGACTCATTTTGGTATTGTATCGTAGCTAGGGGTAAGGCGGGGTCTGTCCCGACCTACTCTAAGGGTTTCTATCTTTTAGAGGCTTTGTAGACTTATGTATATGGTTCAGTTGCATCTTAACCAGTTGTGGCCTCAAAGGCCAAGTCTTGTATATAAGTTTTGGGTCTACTTATGTCGGTTCATATCGTTGGGTCCCTGGCGAACTTGTCACAAAACTTTCATAGTTACATGCATAGTAAGCACAGGTCACATGTTGGTTCTCTCGGGCCGTTAGGGCATCGAGTGCCTATCCGTCTTAATGGGATTTGAGGCGTGATAAAGTGGTATCAGAGCAGGTCATCCTAGGGAGTCTACAAAGTCGTGTCTATGTAGAGTCTTGCTTATGGATGTGTTGTGCACCACATTTATAAACAGGAGGCTACGGGACATGTAGGAGTTGTCTCTTTTCTTTCATTTCTTAGATCGTGCGATAGAATCAATGTTGTGGTGAATAGTACCTAACTTCTGAATTGTTTTATTATAGCGAAGATGCCAGCTACGAGAAGGAGTAAAAGTACAGGTAAGCGAGTGGATGTGGCTGCCCAAGAAGGGACCAGCCAACCACCACCTAGTCAAGCTATTCAAGGTGAGGCTCAAGATGAGTCTCTATCACAGACTTCCCCAACCCCTCCATCGCCAGAAGAACTAAGGAGGGAAGTTGCACCTCAAGAACCCCCTATTAATTCTACCGAGCAAGATTTGAGGAATGCAGTCCAATTGTTGGCTCGTATAGTTGCTGGCCACGGCCAAAGGCAAGAAGGTCCAATTGCGGGTATTAGTAGTGTAGATAGAGTGGCTGGCACGCGGATACGTGATTTCCTTAATTTGGACCCTCCATCATTCACCGGGACAGATCCTAATGAAGATCCACAAGACTTTATAGATCAGATCCAACGCACTTTCGATGTTATGCATGTAAGAGGTAAAGAAGCGCTCGAGCTAGCAGCATATAGATTAAAAGGTGTGGCAATATTGTGGTATGAAGCTTGGAAGCAATCCAGGGGAACAGATGCACCTTCAACTATATGGAAAGAGTTCAAAAAGGCATTTCTTGACCATTACCTGCCATTGGAGATCCGAGAGGCCCGTGCGGATCAGTTCTTAAATCTCCACCAAGGAAGTATGAGGGTGAGAGAGTACAGTCACAAATTTAATTCCTTGGCCAGGTATGCTCCTAATGTAGTTGCTACTATGGGGGATAGAGTTCACCGATATGTGGATAGATTAGATTCATATCTGGTTAGAGACTGTACCATTGCTTCATTGAATAAAGATATGGATATAGCAAGGATGCAAGCTATTGCGCAAAAGTTAGAGGATCAAAGGCAAAGAAGAAGGACACAAGAGTCAGAAATAGGGCATTCAAAGAGGGCCAGATCTATGGGGCAGTTTACACCATCCCAAGGTGAGTTTAGGCCTAGGTTCTTTAACAGACCGCCTAGGCCATCATCTTCCTACTCTACAGCTAGTACCCCACCTCAATTTCAAGGGTCTAGGGGCAATCAATTTGGGCAAAGAGGTGAATGTCAAGGTTCACAAACAGTGGGATACCAAGAGCAGGGAAGTATGAGCCAATCAAGACCTCCTCGAGAGTTTTGTAAACAATGTGGAAGGAATCATTTAGGTGCATGTCGGTTTGGGACAAATGCTTGTTTTTGGTGTGGTACACCAGGTCATATGATGAGAAATTTCCCTCATAGAGGTGTGGCACAACCTACTAGGTCAGTTGTTGCATCCTCGTCATCAGCACCTTCTTTAGGTAGAGGACAGATGCCTACTGGTCGTGGTAGAGGAGCTAGGGGAGCAACTAGTTCTAGTGGAGTTCAGAATCGCACATATGCTCTCGGGGATCGACAAAATTTGGAAGCCTCGCCGGATGTGGTTACAGGTACATTGTCCATCTTTTCACATATTGTATATGTATTAATTGATCCGGGGTCTACACTATCATATGTTACTCCATTGATTGCTGAAAAGTTCAAAAGAACACCAGAATTATTAGTGAAGCCATTTGAGGTGTCTACACCGATTGGTGACTCTATTATAGCTAGAAGGGTTTATCGTAATTGCATTGTAACTGTTTGTGATCGTGATACGTTGGCTGACCTTGTTGAGCTAGAAATGGTCGATTTTGATGTTATAATGGGTATGGATTGGTTAGCTTCTTGTTATGCCACGGTAGATTGCCGAACGAAGACGCTGCATTTCCATTTTCCAAAAGAGGCCGTTCTTGAATGGAAAGGTAATATTGGGACATCAAGAGGTAAATTTATTTCCTATTTTAAGGCAAAGAAGATGATGTCCAAAGGATACATATGTCATCTAGTGAGAGTGAGAAATATAGATGCGGAGCCACCAACTCTCAATCCATTCCAATGGTAAATGAATTTCCCGATGTATTTCCTGAAGATCTTCCGGGTTTGCCTCCTAAACGAGAAATAGAGTTTGGTATTGATGTGATTCCAGATACTCAACCTATATCCATCCCTCCATATAGAATGGCCCCGACAGAATTATGGGAGTTGAAGGAGCAATTAAAAGACTTATTAGAAAAAGGATTCATAAGGCCTAGTATGTCCCCATGGGGAGCACCAGTTTTATTTGTACGCAAGAAAGATGGCTCGTTAAGAATGCTTATCGATTACCGGCAGTTGAATAAGGTGACGATTAAGAACAAATATCCCCTCCCTAGAATTGATGATTTGTTTGATCAGTTACAAGGTGCTAGGTGTTTTTCAAAAATTGACTTGAGATCGGGTTATCACCAAGTGAGGGTCAAAAATGAAGATATACCTAAGACAGCTTTTCGAACACGATATGGTCATTTTGAGTTTGTAGTCATGTCATTCGGGCTAACGAATGCACCAGCAGTTTTTATGGATTTGATGAATAGGGCGTTCAAGCCATTTTAGATGTGTTTGTGATAGTATTCATAGATGACATTTTGGTGTATTCAAGATCGGAAGAGGACCATGCTAATCACATGCGACAGGTGTTACAAATTCTTCGTGAGCGTAAGTTGTATGCAAAGTTCTCTAAATGTGAGTTCTGGTTAAAATCAGTGGCATTCCTAGGTCATGTTGTATCCGATGAAGGAATAAGGGTTGATAATCAGAAGATAGAAGCGGTGAAAAACTGGCCAAGACCTACAACGCCTATGGAGATCCGTAGTTTCCTTGGATTGGCAGGTTATTACAGAAGGTTCGTTGAAGGATTCTCTTCCATTGCTGCACCCTTAACAAAACTAACACACAAAGAAACCAAGTTTCAGTGGAGTGATGAATGTGAAAGAAGCTTCCAAGAGCTGAGGAATAAATTAACTTCTACACCGATATTGGTACTTCCAGAAGGAACAGAAGGGTATGCAGTCTATTGTGATGCTTCAGGGGTGGGCCTAGGATGTGTTTTAATGCAGCATGGTAAGGTAATAGCTTACGGCTCAAGGCAGTTGCGGCCACATGAGAAAAATTATCCAACACATGATCTAGAACTAGCCGCAGTTGTATTTGCTTTGAAGATATGGCGCCACTACTTGTATGGAGTTCATGTTGACATATACACTGATCACAAGAGTTTGCAATATATCTTTAAGAAAAAGGACCTAAATCTGAGGCAGCGAAGATGGCTGGACCTATTAAAAGATTATGACATTGATATCTTGTATCATCCCGGGAAAGCAATTATAGTAGCTAATGCGTTAAGTCGTAAAATAATGGCAAGCATCTATGGGCGTTCTGTGGAAAGACAAGGAATAACTAAGGATCTATGTCAACTAGCTAGCTTGGGGGTTCGGCTTCTTGAATCTCCTGACAAAGGGATTATTGTGCAAAATGCGACAGAATCCTCATTAGTAGTAGAAGTGAAAGAGAAGAAGCAGTACACGGATCCTATTCTATTAAAGCTTAAGGAGAATGTACAACAGGGTATGACAAAGGCATTTGAGCTTACGCAAGAGGGAGTACTTCGATGTCAAAACAGATTGTGTGTACCTAATGTAGATGAATTAAGAAAGAGGATTATGATGGAAGCGCATCATTCGAGATATTTTGTCCATCCGGGGTCAACTAAAATGTATCATGACTTAAAAGAAATGTATTGGTGGGGGGACATGAAGAAGAACATTGCGGAATTCGTGGCTCAATGTCCAAATTGTCAACAAGTGAAAGTAGAGCACCAAAAGCCCGGAGGTTATATGCAGTGTATAAAACTTCCAATTTGGAAGTGGGATATGATCAATATGGATTTTGTCACTGGTTTGCCTCGTTCATTTCGGAAGTTTGATTCTATATGGGTAATTGTTGATAGACTGACCAAATCAGCGCACTTCTTGCCGGTCAAGACTACTTATACAGTTGAGGAATATGCGAGGTTGTATATTAAAGAGATAGTTCGTCTACATGGAGTGCCAATCTCTATTATATCTGATAGGGGAGCTCAATTCACTACAAATTTTTGGAAGTCATTTCAGAAGTGTTTAGGAACACAAGTGAATTTAAGTACAGCATTTCACCCTCAAACAGATGGTCAGGCAGAGCGTACAATTCAAACACTCGAGGATATGCTGCGAGCTTGTGTATTGGACTTCAAAGGTAGTTGGGATGATCATTTGCCATTGATCGAGTTTGCATACAACAATAGCTACCATTCAAGTATTAAAATGGCACCTTATGAAACTTTATATGGAAGAAAATGTAGATCCCCAATTGGCTGGTTCGAAAAAGGTGAAACCACCTTATTTGGGCCAGATCTTGTTCATCAAGTTATGGAAAAAGTCAAAGTGATACGGCAGCGGCTAGAAACAGCTCAAAGTCGACATAAATCATATGCGGATGTTAGAAGGAGAGGACTAGAATTTTCTATAGGGGATTGGGTGTTCTTGAAGGTGTCACCAATGAAAGGGGTAATGAGGTTTGGTAAAATAGGAAAATTGAGTCCACGCTATATAGGGCCATATAAGATTATTCGAAGAGTTGGCCAAGTAGCCTATGAGTTAGAGCTACCACAAGAGCTTTCATCAGTTCATCCGGTGTTTCATGTCTCGATGCTTCGGAAATGGATAGGTGACCCATCTCATATTACTCCTACTGAAGATGTACAGGTTACGGCAGATCTCACTTATGAAGAAGTACCCATTGCTATTCTGGATCGACAAGTTAGGAAGTTAAGAAATAAAGAAGTAGCTTCTGTAAAAGTATTATGGAGGAACCAACAAGTAGAAGAAGTTACATGGGAAGCGGAAGAAGCAATGAAATTGAAGTATCCTCATCTCTTTCAGATCCATGAGAAGGATGAAAATGCTTAGTCTAGACGCTGACAAGTAAGTATAAGTCTATTTGTATTATGTGATTAATAGTAGCACTAACTTAGGCTTGAACTTGTTTGGGTTGGATAACCATGCTAACATTCAAGGACAAATGTTTTTAAGGGAGAAAGAATGTAACAACCTGTATTATGCGTATGCTAGTTCTATTCACGTGATACTTGACATAGCCTTATAGTATAGGTGAGGGACAGTGCTTCTTATATGATTAGTGTTGGTTTAAACTAGTTAGCTCGCAAGGTGATGTAACACCTTGCACGTTTCAGCATGTGTACTGCAAGTTAGCTCCGACGGAAGTATTTAACTAGAGGTAGTAATGTAGTAATTGGGCCAAATGCACTACCACTTACTTGCATTAATTTGGCCCAAGTTGAGTAGAAGGATAAGGGAAAAATGGACAGCCAAGGCCCAATAGACTTAAGTCCAAAAAGGCCCAAGTGAAAAGTCCAAATAGGTGGACCACCTACTTGCATTAATTATGGCCCAAATTGACATGAATAGAGGGATAATTAGGAGTAGGGCCCAACAAGTGCTGAAGTTCCCAAAAGGCCAAGTAGGTGGGGCCAAGTAGGTGGGTCACCTACTTGACAATATATGGCCAAAATTAGTCAAGAAATTCGGCCATTACATCTCCTCTTTAAAGGGATAAAGATCAGATCTTTTGCTTCATTTTTAACTTGCAAAATTTTCAGATTTCTTAAGTTTCTCTCTTGGTCTCTCTTGGCTTCAATCAGCAGCCCTAGAAAACCTTGGTTCCTTGAGTATTGCCCCATTTTCAAGTAAAAGTTTGAATGAGAGTTTTAGTTCTTGGAGTACAACTTTAGAGGATAAATTCCTAGAAACTAAGGTAAGACTACTGCCCATTTTTTTCCTCTCTTTAAATACAGATTTGGGGTGGAGAATTTTGTATATATTTATCAAGAACTAATGGATGGTGATAAATCTTTGAGTTAATATTTTCCCATTATGCTGAAAGATTTTTAGGGATTAATAGTGGCTGCCTTATGTATATCTGTTGTTGGGGGCTGTTTGGGTATCTTGGAAAAGGATGTATGAAGTTGTATTAATGTATAGAAGAAGGGTGTGGTGGTTCACCATTGGTGCAAGGGTTGTATGGGCCTATTTTCCATCAAGTGTTAACTACTGTTTTTAGAGCCTTGATTAGCTGTTGACATTAGCTTAATTGTGACTTATATTGTAGATTAGCATCCAAGAAGGGAGGTTGAATTGTGACAGTGGTATTGGTCAGAAAATAAGGTATGTAGGGCGATTCGATTCCATATTCCTTGGCATGAAATCTGATACTTGCGATTAATGTCAATAAGTGAATTTCCTAAGTTCTATTCCTAGTAAAGGAAACATAGTGGCAACGTACGATATCCAAATAGCTAACAATATCCCCCCCTCCTAAGTGTACATAATTACTTAGTTACACGTTCAGTACTCTATAGTCAATTGAAGTCAATTGTGTCATTCAAGCTCTCAAGTAATGCATTAATGTTACATAGCTCCTTATATTGTAGCTACTGTCCTAAAGTATTATTTTCATGTCTCCTACTACTGTCTCGTATTTCCAAATCTCAAAAATGATTGTGACCACCAAAACAATAATCTCAAAGATTAAAGAATCTAAGTGAAGCAATTTGTATAACTATGGGTGGCAGCTCAGGGGCGAAAGCCTAGCATGGGCCGATCCCAATGGGTATAGAAGGGTGGCAGCTCAGGGGCGAAAGCCTAGCATGGGCCGATCCCGATTTGTGCAATGTTGAGGACCGCATCCCAGGGGTTAAAATGCCTAGCATGGGTCATCCTCTTCTACCACTGATCAGCTGGTCACTTATACCACATGCGTTATAAAGATCATAACACACATAAAGGTAAAGACAAGAATGTAACATACATGATGTAACAACCTGTATTATGCGTATGCTAGTTCTATTCACGTGATACTTGACATAGCCTTATAGTATAGGTGAGGGACCATGCTTCTTATATGATTAGTGTTGGTTTAAACTAGCTCGCAAGGTGAGGTAACACCTTGCACGTTTCATCATGTGTACTGCAAGTTAGCTCCAACGGAAGTATTTAAACTAGAGGGAAAAGTGGTAATTGCGCCAAATGCACTACCACTTACTTGCATTAATTTGGCCCAAGTTGAGTAGAAGGATAAGGGAAAAATGGACAGCCAAGGCCCAATAGTCTTAAGTCCAAAAAGGCCCAAGTGAAAAGTCCAAATAGGTGGACCACCTACTTGCATTAATTATGGCCCAAATTGACATGAATTGAGGGATAATTCGGATTAGGGCCCAACAAGTGTTGAAGTTCCCAAAAGCCCAAGTTAAAAGGCCAAGTAGGTGGGGCCAAGTAGGTGGGTCACCTATTTGACAATATATGGCCAAAATTAGTCAAGAAATTCGGCCATTACACCTCCTTTTTAAAGGGATAAAGATCAGATCTTTTACCTCATTTTTAACTTGCAAAATTTTCAGATTTCTTAAGTTTCTCTCTTGGTCTCTCTTGGCTTCAATCAGCAGCCCTAGAAAACCTTGGTTCCTTGAATATTGCCCCATTTTCAAGTAAAAGTTTGAAGGAGAGTTTCAGTTCTTGGAGTACAACTTTAGAGGATAAATTCCTAGAAACTAAGGTAAGACTACTGCCCATTTGTTTCCTCTCTTTAAATATAGATTTGGGGTGGAGAATTTTGTATATATTTATCAAGAACTAATGGATGGTGATAAATCTTTGAGTTAATATGCTCCTATTATGCTGAAAGATTTTTAGGGATTGATAGTGGCTGCCTTATATATATTGTTGTTGGGGGCTGTTTGGGTATCTTGGAAAAGGATGTATGAAGTTGTATTAATGTATAGAAGAAGGGTGTGGTGGTTCACCATTGGTGCAAGGGTTGTATGGGCCTACTTTCCGTCAAGTGTTAGCTACTGTTTTTAGGGCCTTGATTAGTTGCTAACATTAGCTTAATTGTGACTTATATTGTAGATTAGCATCCAAGAAGGGAGGTTGAATTGTGACAGTGGTATTGGTCAAAAAAAATAAGGTATGTAGGGCGATTCGATTCCATATTCCTTGGCATGAAATCTGATACTTGCGATTAATGTCAATAAGTGAATTTCCTAAGTTCTATTCCTAGTAAAGGAAACATAGTGGCAACATACGATATCCAAATAGCTAACAATATTCCCCCCCCCCTAAGTGTACATAATTACTTAGTTACACGTTCAGTACTCTATAGTCAATTGAAGTCATTTGTGTCATTCAAACTCTCAAGTAATGCATTAATGTTACGTAGCTCCTTATATTGTAGCTACTGTCCTAAAGTATTATTTTCATGTCTCCTACTACTGTTCCGTATTTCCAAATCTCAAAAATAATCGTGACCACCAAAACAACAATCTCAAAGATTAAAGAATCTAAGTGAAGCAATTTGTATAACTATGGGTGGCAGCTCAGGGGCGAAAGCCTAGCATGGGCCGATCCCAATGGGTATAGGAGGGTGGCAGCTCAGGGGAAAAAGCCTAGCATGGGCCGATCCCGATTTGTGCAATGTTGAGGACCGCATCCCAGGGGTTAAAATGCCTAGCATGGGTCATCCTCTTCTACCACTGATCAGCTGGTCACTTATATCACATACGTTATAAAGATCATAACACACATAAAGGTAAAGACAAGAATGTAACATACATGACCCCACCAGAGTTAACATAGGCAGCCTCCTATTCTGATTTATGCACTTATACGTTGATACCTGGTTTCGTTTGAAGTCTTATTATATATATGTAGTTGCCTTACATATTCAGTACACTTTTCGTACTGACGTCCCTCGCGGGGGACGCTGCATTTCATGCTGCAGGCACAGGTACTCTCGCTAGTAGACCTCCTCAGTAGGAGCATACGACACTCAGAAACTTTTGGTGAGCTCCAGGTTGCTTCGGAGCTTTACTGAGCCCTTGGTAGACTCATTTTGGTATTGTATCGTAGCTAGGGGTAAGGTGGGGTCTGTCCCGACCTACTCTAAGGGTTTCTATCTGTTAGAGGCTTTGTAGACTTATGTATATGGTTCAGTTGCATCTTAACAAGTTGTGGCCTCAATGGCCAAGTCTTGTATATAAATTTTGGAATCTACTTATGTCGGTTTATATCGTTGTGTCCCTGACGAACTTGTCACAAAACTTTCATAGTTACATGCATAGTAAGCACAGGTCACATGTGGGTTCTCTCAGGCCTTTAGGGCATCGAGTGCCTGTCCGTCTTAATCGGGTTTGAGGCGTGACACATGACCCCACCAGAGTTAACAGAGGCAGCCTCCTATTCTGATTTATGCACTTATACGTTGATACCTGGTTTCGTTTGAACTCTTATTTTTATATATGTAGTTGCCTTACATATTCAGTACACTTTTCGTACTGACGTCCCTCGCGGGGGACGCTGCATTTCATGCTGCAGGCACAGGTACTCTCGCTAGTAGACCTCCTCAGTAGGAGCATACGACACTCAGCTACTTTTGGTGAGCTCCAAGTTGCTTCGGAGCTTTACTGACCCCTTGGTAGACTCATTTTGGTATTGTATCGTAGCTAGGGGTAAGGCGAGGTCTGTCCCGACCTACTCTAAGGGTTTCTATCTTTTAGAGGCTTTGTAGACTTATGTATATGGTTCAGTTGCATCTTAACCAGTTGTGGCCTCAAAGGCCAAGTCTTGTATATAAGTTTTGGGTCTACTTATGTCGGTTCATATCGTTGGGTCCCTGGCGAACTTGTCACAAAACTTTCATAGTTACATGCATAGTAAGCGCAGGTCACATGTTGGTTCTCTCGGGCCGTTAGGGCATCGAGTGCCTGTCCGTCTTAATGGGATTTGAGGCGTGACAGTTATATGCAGTGTATAGAACTTCCAATTTGGAAGTAGGACATGATCAACATGGATTTTGTCACTGGTTTGCCTCGCTCATTTCGGAAGTTTGATTCCTCATGGGTAATAGTTGACAGACTCACAAAATCAGCACACTTTTTGTCGGTGAAGACTACTTATACAGCTGAAGAGTATGCAAGGTTGTATATTAAAGAGATAGTTCGACTACATGGAGTGCGAATCTCTATAATATCTGATAGAGGATCTCAATTCACTGCAAATTTTTGGAAGTCATTTCAGAAGAGGTTGGGAACACAAGTGAATTTAAGTACAGCCTTTCACCCCCAAACAGATGGTCAGGCAGAGCGTACAATTCAAACACTTGAGGATATGATGCGAGCTTATGTATTAGACTTCATTGGTAGCTGGGATGAACATCTACCGCTTATTGAATTCGCTTATAACAATAGCTACCATTCAAGTATTAAAATGACACCTTATGAAGCTTTATATGGTAGAAAATGTAGATCCCCGATTGGCTGGTTCAAAACAGGTGAAACTGCCTTATTTGGGCCAGACCTTGTTCATCAAGCTATGGAAAGAGTCAGTGATACAGCAGCGGCTAGAAACAGCTCAAAGTCGACGTAAATCGTATGCGGATGTTAGAAGGAGAGGACTAGAATTTTCCATAGGGGATTGGGTGTTCTTGAAGGTGTCACCGATGAAAGGGGTAATGAGGTTTGGTAAAAAGGGTAAGTTGAGTCCATGCTACATGGGGCCATATAAGATTATCCGAAGAATTGGCCAAGTTGCGTATGATTTAGAGCTACCTCAAGAACTTTCAACTGTTCATCCGGTGTTTCATGTCTCAATGCTTCGAAAATGTGTATGTGACCCATTTCGTATTACTCCTACTGAAGATGTACATGTTACGAGGGATCTCACTTATGAAGAAGTACCCATTGCTATTCTGGATCGACAAGTTAGGAAGTTAAGAAATAAAGAAGTATCTTCTGTAAAAGTATTATGGAGGACCAACAAGTAGAAGAAATTATGTGGGAAGCGGAAGAAGCAATGAAATTAAAGTATCCTCATCTCTTCCAGATCGATGAGGAAGATGAAAATGTTGAGTTGAGGCGTTAACAAGTAAGTATAAGTCTATATGTTCAATGTGATTAATAATCGTACTAACTTAGGCTTGAACTTGTTTAGGTTGGATAACCATGCTAACATTCGTCCTCGAATGTTTTAAGGGGGGAGGATGTAACAGCCCGTATTATGCATATGCTTGCTTTATTCTTGTGACACTTGACATAGCCTTATAGTATAGGTGAGGGACCATGTTTCTTATATGATTAGCGTAGGTTTAAACTAGCTCGGAAGGTGATGTGTTGCCTTGAACGTTTCAGCATGTGTACTGCAAGTTAACTCCAACATGAGTATTTAAACTCGAGACAGTAAGGTGGTAATTGAGCTTAAAGTTGAAAGTTAACTGCTAAGTTAAAGCAAAAAGGGTTTAATATTTAGAAAATGGATTAAAATAAGTGAGTTGCTTGCTTAACTAAACTAAGCTAGTAGGTGACAAGCAGGTGCATCACCTACTTCGACTTATTGACCAGTCCAAAGGACCAAGTAGGTGCATCACCTACTAGAGCTAGATGGATCTAGTTAAAAAGGCCAAGGTTTATGGATCAGATTTGGGCCTATGCTAATGGACTCACTTGAAGCCCAAACTAAGTTAAATAAAAGGAAAATAAAATTAAAGCCCAACAGCCAAATCTGCCAAGGCCCAATATATATTTAAGCCCAAGTGAAAGCTAGTAGGTGCATCACCTAGTTGAACCTCATTTTCTGCAACTTCTCCTTATAATTTGAATCCCTCTTGAACTTCAACTTCCCTTCACACTTAAACCAAAGAAGAAGAGAAAAGTATGTTAATAATTAAGGAAAGTGAGTAGTAGCTTGTGGGAACTTCTGCCTTGTACTTATAATTCAGCATGAATAACATGTTTTTGAGTCTTCCATGGGAGAATTAAGATAAATCCATAAGTGTTTCTCTTACCTTGTCTTGCAGAGATGAGGGTTTCTTCAAGAAACCTAGAAGAACTTTAAGGTTGTTGTTTTAATCCTTAAGAGAAAAGAGAGAGAGAGAGAGCTGGAGTGAATTGTAAATTTTGTGTTTTAAAATGAGTGAAAAGATTAGCTCATATTGAGTTTATATGGAGCCTTATTGGCCATAAAAAAAATCCTTTAGAACCTCCCTTTTTTGGTCCATTTTCAGCCACTAATTAGTCAAGTAGGTGATGCACCTGCTTATGTACATCAAGCAGCTCAAAAGGTCAACTAGGTGATGCACCTACTAGCTTTCACTTAGGCTTAAATATATATTGGGCCTTGGCAGATTTGGCTTTTGGGCTTTAATTTTATTTTCCTTTTATTTAACATAGTTTGGGCCTCAAGTGAGTCCATGAGCATAGGCCCAGATCTGATCCATAAACCTTGTCCTTTTTAAGTACATCCATATAGCTCAAGTAGGTGATGCATCTACTTGAGCCTTTTGACTGGTCAATAAGTCAAAGTAGGTGATGCACCTGCTTGTCACCCACTAGCTTAGTTTAGTTAAGCATCCAGCTCACTTATTTTATTCCATTTTCTAAATATTAAACCCTTTTTGCTTTAACTTAGCACTTAACTTTCAACTTTAAGCTCAATTACCACCTTACTGTCTCTAGTTTAAATACTCCCGTTGGAGTTAACCTGCAGTACACATGCTGAAACGTGCAAGGCATCACATCACCTTCCGAGCTAGTTTAAACCAACGCTAATCATATAAGAAACATGGTCCCCTACCTATACTATAAGGCTATGTCAAGTGTCACAAGAATAAAGCAAGCATATGCATAATACGGGTTGTTTCAACAGGGTTCACATTACCATCTTATGTGGTATGACGAACTATACCTAGGAAGGCCATGATCAATCACGAGCAAAGGGAGAATATCTTCTACTCCAAGTGCCTCATCCAGAGCCAAGTATGTGTTTTGATCATTGACAGTGGAAGTTGTGCCAACCTTGCTAGCACGACTGTGGTGGACTACTTGAAGCTTCCTACCACTAAGCATGCTAAACCATACAGACTTCAATGGTTAAATGAGGAGGAATTGAGGGTACATGAACATGTGTTGATTAAGTTCCAAATTGGAAAATATCATGATGCTGTACTTTGTGATGTGATTCCCATGCAAGCTAGTAATGTACTACTCGAAAGGCCTTGGCAACACAGCCACGCGTCAATACATGATGGAAGGCGCAACCCCTATACCGTCATGTCGATGGGTTGTAAATATGTCCTTAAGCCAATATCACCATCCCAAGTCATAGAGTTGTATTGAAAGATGGATGAGTTGAGGGATAAAAGGAAAAATGAGGAGGGACATGTGGAGGCGGAGGCCCAAGGAGAAAGAGAAAAGAGGAAGTTGAAGGGAAAGGCCAAGTTATTATTGGCTGAGCATAAAGAGATAAGGGAGGTTGTGGGAGTCGAAAGTGCATTGATCCTTAAGGATCATTAGTTGCAAGCTAACCCGTCTCACTCCTCCCTTCCCTATTATATTTCTTTACTTTTGCAGAATCCTCGTGAAGCCCTTGTGATGGATACATTTGTGGGCTGTCCCAACATTCCTACGGTCTTGTCATTTGAGGGTAAAGAAGATCTTTTTTTACGGCGTCAAGGTACCACAGCTAGGTTTAATCCTTTTACCATTGCAAATGAACAAAGTGTAAATGTTAGCTTGTATGTGAGCCTATTGTTTCTTTACCTTGTATTGATATTGTGCTTGTTGAGAGAGTGGATACACTAGTTGATCCTATTGATGACCGAATTGATTCTTCTAGTAGGATCGATTTGTGTCCACCTAGTGTTGACACATGTACTGTGAATGCTAGTTCATTATCGTGTGATAATTATGTTCATCAACCTGCTTGTGAGTGTAGTTCACTAGTTGAGGGTCCTTGTAATGTGAATAAGGAACCTCAAGTAAGTGGTGCTAATGATAATGTTGATCTATTGAATAGGAGTGACTCTATGAGCATATCTTTTGCGGAAGATCAAATTGCTTGTTTTGTTCATAGAGATCATGTGCTTGAATATACTTCGAAGAATGATATTTTTCCTTTTGAGGGTTAACTTGCATGTTTTGATTCTTCCTTTGTGGTTGATCATCCCCTCCTTAAGTACAATGTCTTATTTGAAGATGATGGAATCACTCCTAGTGATGTACCTAGTGGCGTGAAACTTGAGAGTAGTGTAGTTCTTAATAACTATATTGTTATAGTAACCCACTATGGTGTGAAACTTTCCCTCCAAAAGATGGAAATATCTTCTTGGAAGATGAGAGTACTCTTGTGGGGAAGGAATGTGATGAGAAGGAAGGTGGTGTTGGTTTTCCTATTACTTCTTCCTCTTGGTGTGTTTCAATCCTTGATAATATGACCAACGCTTTTGAGCCTATTGGCAGTCATACTCATGAAAACACCCTCGAGGAAGTTGACTTGCGAGACACCTTTCTCTATTACTTGTTTACATATAATGAAGTTAATGTTGTTGAGTGGAGTATGATGTTGGAAAATGAGAGTGTCAGTCGGGCAAAAGGAGAAGTACTTGGAGTCCATGGATCTCGTTTCCATTTGACCCCGGTAGTGAATTAAATTGCGGCACTTGTGTAGTGACGCTTTGTCAAGATGAAAAGTATCATTTGGATGGATTTGTTGACACCTTTCCCTACGATGGAAAGTCCTTCTTGAGGGTTTACAATCCGATTGAGGAGCCTACATTGTGTCCAGGAAGGGCAGTTTCCTAAGTCATTTTCTTTACTCATTCTTTGAGTATGATCTTGTCGATCGTACATTTTATGGGGGTAGGAGCTCTTTGTTGAGAGAAGGTGAAGTTTATTTAAATTTACCATGAAGTCTTTGTTTGTTCCTTCTTGTATAGTGATGTGTGCTAGGATCCTTGAACCTAGTTGTTATCTTACATATGAGAACACCTTAGATCTCCCTAGTGAGCATGACACATTTCTCTATTATCAATTTGCATATGATGATACTCATGTTTTTGTGGGTACCATATTTTATGTTAATAGTGGAATCAATGGGAAAATGAGAGACTCCTTGACTCGATGCTATATTTTTCCTTCCCATTTGACCTCGGTGTTGGTCTACATTTTGATGGGTATGGTAGTAACACCTTTTTGCTTTTATGTGATTTTTACTTGGTATTATTACTTGATTTTATGTGCTTGAATGAGGTTTGTTTGCCAAGTTGTGTGGGGAATACTATTGTATTTGACCCCGCTCATGAATTAGGAATAACTACATTCTTGAAGTTAGCTAGTGCATTGGATGCAATCTTAATTTGGGTTAACTTTGTTTATGCCCTTGTACTTAGTTTTGAGAATGTTTATGTGCTACTTGACATAAGAGAGGTCTTGTGCTTGTTTGTACGTGGAAGCAAAGAAGGCATACATATGAGGTTGTTTAAGTGTATTGGTTCCTACGGTCTACCCCATTGTCAATGTTTCTTAGTAAGCCAATTATATATTGCTTTGATGGGTTACAAACCCTTGGTTGATATTTGTGATGCTTGGTTATATGTTCAGTTTGTGCATCCTTGGCATGGTGATGAACTTGTTATTGCTAACGCTAACCCTCATGCCATGAGGATCTTGTTCTTGTTTGCTCCCCCAAGGGTTTTGCAAGGTATGGATTCGAGGACGAATCATTTTCAAGTAGGGGAGAATGATGTAAACTGGATGACATCAAGCCTATCCATTCACGAACATTAATGTTTTTATGGAGTGTTCACAAGGATGGAGGTTGTTTAGCATGTATGGATGCCAAGGAGGGAGTTCCATGCCTTGCATGGGAATATATGCACCTTGAAGGAGCTCCCAATTGGGCAACACCATGCTTGGAAGATAGCTTGGAGCGTGGAAGGCCTAATGAAGCGAGGAGGAGCAAGTGAAGAATGTGCTCCATTCTGCGAGCTGGAGAACACTTCAGCGACTCGCCAAAGCCCTTTTGCGAAGGTTACCAATATCGCCAACTGCCCAAGGAGCTA
Source organism: Solanum verrucosum (assembly GCF_900185275.1). NCBI lineage: Eukaryota > Viridiplantae > Streptophyta > Magnoliopsida > Solanales > Solanaceae > Solanum > Solanum verrucosum. The sequence goes on from NW_026019727.1 coordinate 20,715, forward strand.
CAAAGGGGAAAATTGCTCAGTAGGTGAGCTGAAGACCATTGGACATCGCCAAGTGGATTGGGCGATGGTTCCCAGACCACCCAAAGTTCCTGTATCTTCCTAGCCAAGGCAAGGAGTAGAGTTCCTCTCCGAACCTATTGGGCGCATCGCCGAGCCATTAGGTGAGCCCGACTTGGCTCTCCCATTGGCCCATTTCAGGTCACCTTTGGGCCATCTATATTAGCCTAAAACTATAAATAGGCCTTTAGGGTTTCATTTTATGGTAGATTGATTTTGAATATTGTGGGTGTAAACCTAAACTCCTTGTGTGAGTGTTGAAAGCTTGGTAAGCTTTTGTTGAACCTTGTTTAGAAACGAAGGTTGCTTGTGATATTGATTCCCTCGAGGCTTCGTAAAAGTTAGGTGCTTCTTGACGGATTAACGAGGTGAGGTCTTTGGGTTTAATATACCCTTAGGTTGCTCTTTGTTTTCTCTTTTTGTGTCTATCTATTTATCCAAATTTGGTACTTGTGAAGATCTAGATTGGAGTTTATTGGATTTATTACATCCTTTAGTTGCAAACCCCTATACCGTGATGTTGATGGGTTGTAAATATGTCCTTAAGCCAATGTCAACATCCCAAATCATAGAGTTATATCGAAAGATGGATGAGTTGAGGGATAAAAGGAAAAAGGAGGAGGGACATGTGGAGGCTGAGGCCCAAGGAGAAAGAGAAAAGAGGAAGTTTAAGGGAAAGGCCAAGTTGTTATTGGCTGAGCATAAAGAAATAAGGGATGATGTGGGAGTCGAAAGTGCATTGATCCTTAAGGATCATGAGTTGCAAGCTAACCCATCTCACTCTTCCCTTCCCCATTCTATTTCTTTGCTTTTGCAGAATCCTCGTGAAGCCCTTGTGAGGGATACATTTGTGGGCTGTCCCAACATTCCTACGGTAGTGTCATTTGAGGGTAAAGAAGATCTTTCTTGCTGGCATCAAGGTACCACAACTAAATTTAACACTTTTACCATTGCAAATGAACAAAGTGTAAATGTTAGCTTGTCTATATGTGAGCCTATTGTTTCTTTACCTTGTATTGATAATGTGCTTGTTGAGAGAGTGGATACACTAGTTGATCCTAGTGATGACCGAATTGATTCTTCTAGTTAGATCGATTTGTGTCCACCTAGTGTTGACACATGTACTTTGAATGCTAGTTCATTATCGTGTGATAATTGTGTTCATCAACCTACTTGTGAGTGTAATTCACTGGTTGAGGGTCTTTGTAATATGATTAAGGAACCTCAAGTAAGTGGTGCTAATGATAATATTGATCTATTGAATTGGAGTAACTCTATGAGCATATCTTTCGCGAAAAATCCGATTGCTTGTTCTGTTCATAGAGATCATGTGCTTGAACATACTTCGAAGAATGATATTTGTCCTTTTGAGGGTTAGCTTGCATGTTTTGATTCTTCCTTAGTGGTTGATCATCCCCTCCTTAAGTACAATGTCTTATTTGAATATGATGGAATCACTCCTAGTGATGTACCTAGTGGCGTGAAACTTGCGAGGAGGAGCAAGTGAAGAATCCTCATTCTATTTCTTTGCTTTTGCAGAATCCTCGTGAAGCCCTTGTGATGGATACATTTGTGGGATGTCCCAACAATCCTACGGTAGTGTCATTTGAGGGTAAAGAAGATCTTTCTTGCCGGCGTCAAGGTACCACAGCTAAATTAAACACTTTTACCATTGCAAATGAACAAAGTGTAAATGTTAGGTTGTCTATATGTGAGCCTATTGTTACCTTGTATTGATAATGTGCTTGTTGAGAGAGTGGATACACTAGTTGATCCTATTGATGACCGAATTGATTCTTCTAGTAAGATCAATTTGTATCCACCTATTGTTGACACCTGTACTTTGAATGCTAGTTCATTATCATGTGATAATTGTGTTGATCAACCTGCTTGTGAGTGTAGTTCACTGGTTGAGGGTCCTTGTAATGTGATTAAGGAAGCTCAAGTTAGTGGTCCTAATGATAATGTTGATCTATTGCATAGGAGTGACTCTATGAGCATATCTTTTGCGGAAGATCCGATTGCTTGTTTTGTTCATAGAGATCATGTGCTTGAACATACTTCAGAGAATGATATTTGTCCTTTTGAGGGTTAACTTGCATGTTTTTATTCCTCCTTAGTGGTTGATCATCCTCTCCTTAAGTACAATGTCTTATTTGAAGATAATGGAATCACTCCTGGTGATGTACCTAGTGGCGTGAAACTTGAGAGTAGTGCAGTTCTTAATAACTATACTGTCTATAGTAACCCACTATGGTGTGAAGCTTTCCCTCCCAAAGATGGAAATCTCTTCTTGGAAGATGAGAGTACTCTTGTGGGGAAGGAATGTGATGAGGAGGAAGGTGGTATTGGTTTTCCTATTACTTCTTCTTCTTGGTGTGTTTCAATCCTTGATAGTATGACCAATGCTTTTGAGCCTATTGGTAGTCATACTCATGAAAACACCCTCGAGGAAGTTGACATGCGAGACACCTTTCTCTATTACTTGTTTACATATGATGAAGCTCATACTGTTGAGTGGAGTATGATATTGGAAAATGAGAGTGATAGTCGGGCAAAAAGGAGAAGTACTTGGAGTCCATGGATCTCGTTTCCATTTGACCCCGGTAGTGAATTAAATTGTGGCACTTGTGTAGTGATGCTTTGTCAAGATGAAAAGTATCATTTGGATGGATTTGTTGACACCTTTCCCTACGATGGAAAGTCCTTCTTGAGGGTTTACAATCCGATTGAGGAGCCTACATTGTGTATAGGGAAGGGTAGTTTTCGAAGCCCTTTTGTTTACTCATTCTTTGAGTATGATCTTGTCGATCATACATTTTATGGGGGTAGGAGCTCTTTGTTGAGAGAAGGTGAAGTTTATTTAAATTTACCATGAAGTCTTTGTGTGTTCCTTCTTGTAAAGTGATGTGTGCTAGGATCCTTGATCCTAGTTGTGATCTTACATATGAGAACACCTTAGATGTCCCTAGTAAGCATGACACCTTTCTCTATTATCTATTTGCATATGATGATACTCATGTTCGTGTGGGTACCATATTTTATGTTAATAGTGGAATCGATGGGGAAAATGAGAGTCTCCTTGACTTGATGCTATATTTTTCCTTCCCATTTGACCTCGGTGTTGGTCTAAATTTTGATGGGTATGGTAGTAACACCCTTTTGCTCTTATGTGATTTTTACTTAGGGTTATTACTTGATTTTATGTGCTTGAATGAGATTTGCTTGCCAAGTTGTGTGGGGAATACTATTGTATTTGACCCCGCTCATGAATTGGGAATACTACATTCTTGAAGTTAGCTAGTGCATTGGATGGAATCTTAATTTGGGTTAACTTTGTTTATGCCCTTGCAATTAGTTTTGAGAATATTTGTGTGGTACTTGACATAAGGGATATCTTGTGCTTGTTTGTATTTGGAACCAATGAGGTTGTTTAAGTGTATTGGTTCCTACGCTCTACCCCTTTGTCAATGATTCTTACTTTGCCAAGTATCTATTGTTTTGATGGGTTACAAACCCTTGGTTGATATTTGTGATGCATGGTTATATGTTCAGTTTGTGCATCATTGGCATGGTGATGAACTTGTTATTGCTACGCTAACCCGCATGCCATGAGGATCTTGTTCTTGTTTTCTCCCCCTAGGGTTTTGCAAGGTATGGATTTGAGGACAAATCCTTTTCAAGAAGGGGAGAATGATGTAAAATGGATTACATCAAGCCTATCCATTCACGAACTTTAATGTTTTTTATGGAGTGTTCACAAGGATGGAGGTTGTTTGGCATGTATGGATGTCAAGGAGGGAGTTCCATGCCATGCATGGGAACATATGCACCTTGAAGGAGCTCCCAATTGGGTAACACCATGCTAGGATGATAGCTTGGAGCGTGGAAGGCCTAACAAAGCGAGGAGGAGCAAGTGAAGAGTGTGCTTCATTCGGAGAGCTGGAGAACACTTCGGCGACTCGCCAAAGCCATTTGGCGAGGGTTCCCAATATCACCAACTGCCCAAGGAGCTACAAAAGGGAAAACTGCTCATTAGGCGAGCTGAAAACCATTGGGCATCGCCAAGTGGATTGGGCGATGATTCCGAGACCGCCCAAAGTTCCAGTAGCTTCCCAGCCAAGGCAAGGAGCATAGTTCCTCGCCGAACCTATTGGGCGCATCACCGAGCCATTAGGCGATTCCGACTTGGCTCGCCCATTGGCCCATTTTCAGGTTACCTTTGGGTCATCTATGTAATAATGCCTAAAACTATAAATAGGCCTTTAGGGTTTCATTTTAGGGTAGATTGATTTTGAATATTGTGGTTGTAAACCTAAATTCCTTGTGAGAGTGTTGAAAGCTTGGTAAGCTTTTGTTGAACCTTGTTTAGAAACGAAGGTTGCTTGGGATATTGATTCCCTCGAGGTCTTTGTAAGAGTTAGGTACTTCTTGACGGATTGACTGTCACGCCCAAAATCCCATTAAGGTGAACCGGCACTCGTTGCCGTGAAGGCTCGGGAGAACCAACCTATAATCATGCTCTATCTATGAACATTTAAAGGTGCTGCCATAGTGGATAACATGTTTTCATGAAAGTAGACAGTATTAACAAGCCAAAAGAAAGTGCACATGACTTTGCCGTTGGGACCATGATGTCTAAGACACGAGGTACAACCACACTTCACTATACATAGTCTACAAAGCCACTAAATGATAAAACATTATGGGGTTAAGGTCGGGACAGGCCCCGCCTTACACTCAGCTACTGTACAATACCAAAATATATGTTATAGACTCGAAAAGCCCCGAATCAACCTGGAGCTCACCAATAGCCGTTGGATGTCTTGTTCTCCTACTGGGGAGATCTACTAGCTCCTATACTTGCAGCATGAATTGCAGGTCCCCCGAGAGAGACGTCAGTACGGGATAATGTACTGAGTATGTAAGGCATAAAGTACTGTATGTGTAATAAGAACTCAAATGAAATAAGACCACCTTTTCTCATAATATGGAATCAGGTACTTTACCTTCTTTTCTTTACTTTATCATTCTTTACTTGACACTCTGTGCACAACATATAATACAAATGACCAGCTGATCAGCGGTAGACATATAAATCGGGATCGACCCATGCTAGGCTTTCCTTTAACCCCTAGGAAACCACTCGTAATATTGGGATCGACCCATGCTAGGTGATTCTTTCACCCCTGGGATACCACCCATTAATAAGCAGATTCATTTAATATCTTTCCATTAACATTTGAGATGATTCTTTTGGTGGTTATTTTGAGTTGTTGGACTATGTAGTCAACAAGTGACGTGTAATAATCATATAATGTAGGAACAACAACGTAGAGAGTAGTTACACAATTTAATGAAATGCACAGGAGCTGAAATAATATATGGACCTTATTTAGTTAAAAGGAGAACTCATGCAGGGTATTCAATGTATATGTACAGATTTGACAATGAACATGTATTGGAACGTGCAGACATGTTAAAGAGTGAGAACAAGGTCATTGGTTGTGTTGGAGCTGGTAGGCTGCCTATATGTGTTGAGGAGGAGTCTAGATTTCATGTCAATTAGTAGGAAATCGAAAAGCCTTACATACCTTGCTATACCACCTTTTAGTTACCTTGAAGTACCTTCCTTTCTTTTCAAATACGTATCTACAATAGAGTAGGTGATAAACTAGTATTAGTAGTTACTAAACATGCTTAGGCAGTCCAATCTCACTCAACAATAATGCTCGGGCAGCAAACCCGTAATTACCAAACTAAGGGTGTTCTTTCAATCCCCGCCTTCTTTTATTGCATTTGTACATTACATAGCTATATTTCAATATCAACAATTTACACCCTTTCCAAACATCAACCAAGATGTCCCCAATATGTTTACACATCAACATGTCCCAAAACAGTCCTAACAATCCAACATACAATAGAGGACGTGAAACCATAGTTTCCCATCATCATCCCACGAGTTCTTGTCAACAGTATACTTAAAATATCATACGTAGACTCGTGTTTAAGGAAGACAAAGATAGGGCAGTCACTTTACCTTAATTCTTATAACTCATTTTCATTTAACTTTAACTCTTCAATAACTTGAGCTTCCCTCGCAAGGTCTTGGGTTTATCTAAGAACCCTAGGAAACTTGTGGCTGTTGTTATGCTTTGAAAGAGAGAGGAGAAGCTTAGAGAGAAATCTGATTTTTTTTATCTATTCTTAAAAGTGAGGAAATGGCCAACAACTTAGGGATTATAAAAGGTCTTATTTTTCCCCACCTCTTAAGTTTTAATATCAGCCACTAATTTGTCAAAGTGGTCCAAGTAGGTGATGCATCTTCTTGGAATTATATATACACAAAATGGGCCCGTTATGTACTCATCTTGGGCTGCAATCTTTCCCTTTTCTAATATTAAGCCATGGGCCAAAATTATACCCTTAATTTGGGCCTTAATCTTTATTGGGCTCAAGTAGTTGGACTTGGACGGATTGGTGTGAGGCCTCATCTCCATTCCCTTTTCCTTTTTATTTAATTTGTTTCTCAAGTGAGCCCACTAATGCATGAACTAATCTTCCCCATCTACCTAGCCCATTTGAGCTAAGCAAGTAGGTGACACCTGCTAGCTTTATAAAGTCCAACAACACCTCAATTCTTTTATTCGTTTTCCGAGCATAACTTTTAGACTTACATATAGCCCTTCCATCCAGAATTTAAATACTTCTAAAATTTAATGTTCACTCGATCGTGCAATATTGCAATGTACGGGAGTTACCCTTATAGCTTCTTTATTGTCACCATTCATCTAGGAAATCAAGTTCATTACTTATACCACCAAGCTAAATCAAGTTCCTTATGTGTAGAACTTGTACACGTAAAATACGGGGTGTTACATTAACGAGGTGAGGTCTTTGGGTTTAATATACCCTTAGGTTGCTCTTTGTTTCCTCTTTTTGTGTCTATCTATTTATCCGGATTTGGTACTTGTTAGGATCTAGATTGGAGTTTATTGGATTTAATACATCCTTTAGTTGCCAATTGTTTCTTATCCTGTGTCTCTTCTTCTATCTTTATTGTTTTCGACTGTTTGTTGTGATTCTTCTAGTGAGAATTACATCATTTGGTATCAGAGCAAGGCTTAGAATCGTTCCTACGAATTGAGTCTTGGGTTGTTACAAAAAAAAAAGGGGTCAAAAACGTTTTCTAGAAAACCCCAAAAATATTTTGTTGATTTGAGTCTTGTTTGAAGTTTCTAAGGTTATATTAGTGTTCCCTAACCTTATTTGAGTTTAGATATGAGATTTGGTGAAGTTTGGTTCACTATTGAAGTTTCCACCATTGTTGGTTGAAGAAGCTTTGAAGAAGACGAAGTGGGTTTTGAAATCTGGAGGTTTTGGCAAGGAATTGAGTGCTAAAAAGTATTGAGGTTTGTTCCCTATATCAAGGAGAGCATTCACCTAAAGTTTCATGAAATTTCGAGCTAAATATCTTCGGGGTTTTATGTCACACCCCAACCATAGGTAAGGCGGACAAGTACCTTATGAACACATGATTTACAAGTGACCTGTAATTAGAAAGTAAACTACAATGCAAATAAATTTACTGATGAGAAGCTTCATATACAACACTTATTGACTAGCTGAACCGATACACGTGACAAGTGAAACTATGAAAACAGATGACAACTTTACAATGTCTACAAAGCCTCTACTGGAATCCATGACAGTACCACTATGAAATACGCATAGTAAAGACTCGGCAAAGCCCCAAATCAACCTGGAGAGCCCAACAACCGTTGAGTATCATGTGCTTCTATTGGGGAGATCTACTAGTTGAGTACATGTACCTGCAGCATGAAATGCAGCATCCCCAATAAGGGACGTCAGTACGAAAGAATGTACTGCATATGTAAGGCATAATACAACCATATGTAAAATGAGAGCTCAAGTGAAACCAAATAGCAATATAGAAGGATTAGAGACCACCATTGCTTATGCTTGTGGAATCGTGTATGTTACATTCTTTTCTTTACTTTTCTTTGCATTATAATATTTATAAGACATATGATACAAATGACCAACTGATCAGCGGTAGAAGAGGATGACCCATGCTAGGCATTTTAACCACTGAGATGTTGTCCTCATAATTCCACAAATTGGGATCGGCCCATACTAGGCTTTCGCCCCTGAGTTGCCACCCTTCTATACCAATTGGGATCAACCCATGCTAGGCATTTGCCCCTGGGATGCCACCCATAATTATACATGTAGATTCACTTAACTTCTTTATCTTTGAGATTGTTGTTTTGATGTTCATAACTCTTTCGAGATTGTTTTTTGGATAATCATAACTCTTTAGAAATTGTTCTTTTGATGATCATTATCTCTTTTGAGATTGTTGTTTTGGTGGTCATAATCATTGTTGAGATTTGGAACTATAGACCAGTAGTAGAAGACATGAATATGGACTTACGATAATAATAATGACATGGGAAGCAAATGTGACATGCAAATGTAATACTTAGGAGCATATGACTCAGTTAAGCATTTTGACATCTCAAATTGAAGCACATATCAAGAGAAGACATTTAACATTCAGCCAAGAGATTTGAACTCTATATGGTAGATCCACTCACTAACTAATATCAAATACAAGGTATACATGAAAGTGGAACCAAGGGAGAACGTGGGCAGAATCAACTTAAGGACGGATACATATTCCGAGTAAGTACATATAAAATGTACAATAGAGCAAGTAGGGATCTTGTGAGGTAACATTATAGTCTAACACAATGGGAGTAATAACCAATAAAGGGAACATATGAACATGTGACAAATATGACATATATATATATATATATATATATATATATATATATATATATAAAATTGAAGCTAGTTGGCATGATATGGGCAGATTGTATATCCAACATACAAACATATGTACCATGTGTAATCTAGGATCATTTTGATTTATATAAGGGAAATACGTGCCAAGGGTACTTTGACGATGAAACAAGTTTAAACCTTGCATGCTAATACTTGGTAGAGTAAGCACGTACATTTCGTAACAAACTCATATTAGAGTACTCACTTTAATGCTCTAGGGAGTAGGAACTGCACCTATGGATCAGTCACTACCAAGGACACTTAGAAAGTTTACTTTTTGTAATGCAAGTGTTGGATTCATGCCAAAGAAATAGGAAATCAAATAGCCTTACATACCTTGCTATACAATTCAAAAAGTATGACTTAAGCTCCTTCTCTTCAGATTGCTAATCTACAATAAAATAAGTTGTAAGACTAGTATTAATAGCTAATCAGTCAATTTGAGCTACTTGATCTCACCAAAATAATTACCACGCAGTAAGCATGCAATTTATCTAGTCAATGTTTTCTTTCCTTCCCTTTCCCTTAAATTGCGTCTATATACTGTACAACCTTCGTATCAGGTCCTCCCCAAACCTCCCCGCAGTATTTAAGTCCTTTAACATTTCCATAACTTACCAGCACATCCAGTCACATCCCTTATCATAACATACATAAAACAATCCTTCAAAATAATAATGTAATAGAAGAAATATGAATCATAGTTTCTGATCACCAGCACTTGAAGAGTTAACATTACTTTTAAGGTGCTCAAACAAGCTCATGACTGAAGTTAAAGAGGACTCCACTCCATGGATGTCCCAACATGCACTAATCACCAGAACATCCTCCCCAATATTACACCATGTAAAAGTAACAATTTCCAACTCACTAACACATACCAAGTGTCCTAATTAAATCAAGCACAAGAGGGAGAAAATTGCAGTAGCTTACCTTGCTGGACAGAACTATCACTTGCTAAGACTTGGATTCTTCAAGGTAAAGTTTGTCCTCCTTAACTTGTCTTAAATTATACCATCCAATAGCTTGAACTCCCTAATATTCAAGAACCCTAATGGTATTTAATGGATGTGGTATGAAGCTAAGAGAGAGAAGATAGAAAGTTCTAGAAATCAGAATTTTGGCAAAGTAAAAATGATTGGAAAAAGCTGATATCAATCCCTTTTAAAGGGACCTGTTTTGACTGACTTTCTCACTCATTTTGGGTCATAATTTTTCAAGTAGGTGACCCACCTACTTGGACTTTTCACTTGGGCCTTTTTGGACTTAAGAACATTGGGCATTTTAAATACTTCCATCGACCTCAACTTAATCGGGTCACAATAAAATCTACGGACAGTTCACTTTAAATCTATTCTATTGTCACTAGTTGCATAGGAAACCTAGTCCATAACTATACCACAAGGAAGTTTTTTTAAGTGTGATAAATAGAACTAGTACACGTAGAATACGGGGTGTTACATCCTCCCCCCTTATGATCATTTGTCCTCGAATGATGGGTGAAGCTGATAGTTTGGTTAACCTTGGAATTTCATTTGGAGATTTGCGAGAGTTCCCATTATAAATAGGACTATCCAAAATCCATAGACTAACCTAAAACACGTATTGACAAGTCTAGCATGAAGTCCATAGATATGGTTCATAAAATAATAATATGACAAATTAAACCCCTTTCTTGACCATGCAATTTACTGAATATACACAAGTAGAACTCATACAAATAAGGACTTTAATATACCTAAACACAAGACATGCAAATGACATATCAAATGAACAAATGCTAGTAGGATTCATGATCATATAAGGGGACCACATGATCTCAGATCCTTATGTTGATGTTTAGAATGAGGAGGGGTACTTAGGATCTCTACCATATTCCCAAGTATCTTATGTTATATTCTATTCCTTCCACAATACTTCAATGGAGGTATGTATCTCCCAATTTTTTCGTATATGGAACGAACACAAAATCAAAGGCCTAACATATCGGGGATCTACTTTCTCTTCTCTTTTATATCATGATGTTTTTCAGAGGTGAGACTTATAAGAACGCATAGCTGTTAATATAAAATCTAAAGTTTTATGCCTCACCTTCGAATAAGGCATCATGCTAAGTTATTTATCTATTGTTGTGATAAAATTTACATATATGCCCAACCTTTTCTGGTCAAAATCTTTACTACATAATGATACAAGGAAATGTTTTCCTAAAATGTTCAAAACTCAAGTCAATAATCACAGAGGGGCATAGTGTACAAATAAATAAGTCACATTGGGTATGACACATAGGCAGATTAGCACAAAAGGGAGCGCATAATATACGAGCATTAAGCTATAGAAATATATGTACGCACGCATATGGTTCATAGGGTAGCGTGTGAGCGAATAAACTATAAGGAATGTAGGAAATGGACTAGATGAGCACATGATGCATGAGTACTAAAGCTACAAAATATATTACGTAAGCAAGTAGACTATATGAAATATGAACTACGGAACACAAATCACATTGATCAAGTGTGTTATATTGCATGGATTGGTGACCTAACATGTCAATAATAAGTACACTTATGAAGTATTAGCAAGTGAACACATGACACATGGCTAGAAAAGCTATAAGGCCTGTAATGTTTAAGCAAGTACGCTACGAGGCATGTAATATACATAGAAATGGTTTATGATGCATATGACATGTAAACAAGTGATATGCGAGTCATATAACCCACAAGCACTAATTTTTCCCATAGCATATGATCAATTAGCATGCAGTACCCATAGAATATGGACAAGTGACATGTGAAAAGTAACCATTGCAATAAAGAACATGTAAGGAAAAGGTCCTACAAAAACATATAACAATAAACAAGGGTACTCTGAAGCGGATAACACTTACATGTAAGTATTCTATGACATTAGAAAACATGTGAGAAAGTGATCCACAAAGAGCAAATTGTACAAATAGATAAGTTATGAAACATGCAGCATGTATAATTATATAACAAACCATCTTTGGAAACTATGAGATATCTTATAGAACACTCTACCATATTAAGGGCAAACACACTGTCTTAAGCGTTAAGTCACAGGTGGGATAGCTCTGCTCATATTCCTTACTCACCTAAACACATACAATTGATTTCCCCATCTACTCTCTTCAATCTCCTAAGAATTCTTATAGGTGTTCTGCTATTGGGACTTGGCTTCCGTCTTGGTCAATATAAACACTACAGTCAAGATAGAAAAAGAAAATCCTCAATAGTTCATCTTTTATAATAGGAGGTCGAGGTCAACTTTGCCTTCATTACTAGCTTGTGTTATATCACGCTAAACGCCTGGTGCCCTTTGAAGGTCAAAATACAAAACAAATAGTGAAGCTTGAACGCACCATAAAACATGAAATCAACCCATGCTAGGCTTTTGCCCCTGGGCTGCGACCCATAATTATATAGATAGCTTCACTTAATTTCTTTATCTTTGAGATTGTTGTTTTGATGTTCATAACTCTTTCGAGATTGTTTTTTGCATAATCATAACTCTTTAGAGATTGTTCTTTTGATGATCACTATCTCTTTTGAGATTGTTGTTTTGCTGGTCATAATCATTGTTGAGATTTGGAACTATAGACTAGTAGTAGAAGACATATGAATATGGACTTACAATAATAACAATGAAATGGGAAGCAAATGTGACATGCACATGTAATACTTAGGAGCATATGACTCAGTTAAGCATTTTGACATCTCAAATTGAAGCACATATCAAGTGAAGACATTTCACATTCAGCCAAGAGATTTGAACTCTATATGGTAGCCGGATACTCACTAACTAATATCAAATACAAGGTATACATGAAAGTGGAACCAGGGAGAACGTGGGCAGAATCAACTTAAGGACGGATACATATTCCAAGTAAGTACATAGAAAATGTACAACAGAGCAAGTAGGGATCTTGTGAGGTAACATTATAGTCTAACACAATGGGAGTAATAACCAATAAAGGGAACATATGAACATGTGACAAATATGACATATATATAGATAATTGAAGCTAGTTGGCATGATATGGGCAGATTGTATATCCAACATACAAACATATGTACCATGTGTAATCTAGGATCATTTTGATTTATATAAGGGAAATACGTGCCAAGGGTACTTTGACCGTGAAACAAGTTTAAACCTTGCATGCTAATACTTGGTAGAGTAAGCACGTACATTTCGTAACAAACTCATATTAGAGTACTCACTTTAATGCTCTAGGGAGTAAGAACTGCACCTATGGATCAGTAACTACCAAGGGCACTTAGAAAGTTTACTTTTTGTAATGCAAGTGTTGGATTCATGCCAAAGAAATAGGAAATCAAATAGCCTTCCATACCTTGCTATACAATTCAAAAAGTATGACTTAAGCTCCTTCTCTTCAGATTACTAATCTACAATAAAATAAGTTGTAAGACTAGTATTAGTAGCTAATCAATCAATTTGAGCTATTTGATCTCACCAAAATAATAACCACGCAGTAAGCATGCAATTTATCTAGTCAATGGTTTCTTTCCTTCCCTTTCCCTTAAATCGCGTCTATATACTGTACAACCTTCGTATCAGGTCCACCCCAAACCTCCCTGCAATATTTAAGTCCTTTAACGTCTCCATAACTTACCGCACATCCAGTCACATCCCTTATCTAACATACATAAAACAATCCTTAAACATAATAATGTAACAGAAGAAATATGAATCATAGTTTCTGATCACCAGCACTTGAAGAGTTAACATTACTTTTAAGGTGCTCAAACAAGCTCATGACTGAAGTTAAAGAGGACTCCACTCCATGGCTATCCCAACATGCATTAATCACCAGAACATCCTCCCCAATATTACACCATGTAAAAGTAACAATTTCCAACTCACTAACACATACCAAGTGTCCTAATTAAATCAAGCACAAGAGGGAGAAAATTGTAGTAGCTTACCTTGCTAGACTGAACTATCACTTGCTAAGACTTGGATTCTTCAAGGTAAAGTTTGTCCTCCTTAACTTGTCTTAAATTATACCTTCCAATAGCTTGAACTCCCTAATATTCAAGAACCCTAGTGGTATTTAATGGCTGTTGTATGAAGCTAAGAGAGAGAAGAGAGAAAGCTCTAGAAATCAGATTTTTGTCAAAGTAAAAATGGTTGGAAAAAGCTGATATCAATCCCTTTTAAAGGGACCTTCTTTGACTGACTTTCTCACTCATTTTGGGTCATAATTTTTCAAGTAGGTGACCCACCTACTTGGACTTTTCACTTGGGCCTTTTTGGACTTAAGAACATTGGGCCTTTTGCCACCTTTCTTGTACTTCTTTTGCAGCCAAACATGTGTCTTTAATTTAGGCCACACATTTAAGTAGGTGATGCACCTACTTTTCCATTCAAATTATTTCTTGTGGGCTTGGAAAGATTGGGCCTTGGCTGTCCATTTTCCCCTTATTCTTCTATCAACTTGGGGCAGATTAATGCAACTAGGTGTAGTGTACTTGGCCCAATGGTCAAAAGAGTCTTAGTAGGTGATGCACCTACTTGGTCCTTTGGGCTGGTCAAAAAGTCAAAGTAGGTGATGCACCTACTTGTCATCTACTAGCTTAGTGAATCAAGCAAGCACCTTAATATTTTATTCCATTTCTAGACCTTAATACCTGTAACTTAACTTAAAACTTATATACACTATGTACCTTTAAACTTTAGACTCAAATACCAACTTATGATCTCAAGTTTAAATACTTCCATCGACTTCAACTTAATCAGGTCACTTTAAAATCTACGGACATTTCACTTTAAATCAATTCTATTGTCACTAGTTGCATAGGAAACTGAGTCCATAACTATACCACAACGAAGTTTTTTTTAAGCGTAATAAATAAAACTAGTACACGTAGAATACGGGGTGTTACATTTTATTTTGGATCTTCATAGTGTTCTTGAAGAATATTCAAATCTTCAAGAAGGAAATATTTGATTCCAAAAAGGAATAAACAGAAAGTGTTAAAGTGTTTGTAAAAAGAGAATTTACCAAAAAGGGTAAATACAAAAGGCCAAGGAACGGGGGGGACCACCAAGGTTAAATTTTTGGAGCCTTACAGTTGCAGCTTGAGGAATTTAGGCGAATCCCGACTTGGATCGCCCATTCCACTCGGCACCTCGCCCTTTGGGCAGCTAGGTCGCCTAGTTGGACCTCATTTTGGTGAAGACATTGGAAATTTCAGCGAGCTAAAACCTGGTCACCGAACCCATTCGGCGCATCGCCGAACTTCCACCCAGAACGCCAAGTTGCCTTGTCTGTTTGTAGAGTTTGGCGAGTCAATCTTCAAGCTGGCGAGCTGACGTTCACGTTAAAAGAAGAAAACAGGCTATTTGGCGATGGGAAACTCGTCTTATGACCCTTTTCATCTCAGGTTCTAATTCTTAGTTTCAATTTCTTTTGACTCTAGTTCTTAATCAAGATTGCTAAACTGATTTTCAACTTGTAAGTACCTACTTGTTGACTATTGGTTTTCAAAATTCACTTCTTTGTTAGTGCTTTTCTTTGTGTGCTTTTATTTGTGTTACTTCGTAGTTAACTTCTTTCTTGACTCAAGCCTGTTTGCTTTAATTGAGTCGTCCATTTTTCATTAAACAAAAATCCATTCCGACCAAGAGTAGAATTGGCTCTTTTTTTATAAGTCGAGTATAAGCAATCTTCAACATTAGCCGTGCCAATTTGAAAGGCAATCAAAGGTGTGTAAACACGAGTGATTGTGAGTTCATTTTCACTAATGCTAACGTTGTTGTTTATTGAGTATTTCTTATTGCTAGGTAACATGGAAACCGGAAACAAAACCTACCCACCAAAGGGAAAGGTTACCTTAGAATCTTCCATGAGGACTCCTACTGAAGAGACTCGGATGATGAGGATGTTAGATGGAAGCTTGGCTGAGTTTAGAGGCCTTGGCAACACAGCCACGCGTCAATACATGATGGAAGGCACAACATATACCGTCATGTCGATGGGTTGCAAATATGTCCTTAAGCCAATGTCACCATCCCAAGTCATAGAGTTGTATCGAAAGATGGATGAGTTGAGGGATAAAAGGAAAAAGGATGAGGGACATGTGAAGGCTGAGGCCCAAGGAGAAGGAGAAAAGAGGAAGTTGAAGGGAAAGGCCAAGTTGTTATTGACTGAGCATAAAGAGATAAGGGAGGATGTGGGAGTCGAAAGTGCATTGATCCCTAAGGATCATGAGTTGCAAGCTAACCCGTCTCACTCTTCCCTTCCCCATTCTATTTCTTTGCTTTTGCAGGATCCTCGTGAAGCCTTTGTGATGGATACATTTGTGGGTTGTCCCAACATTCCTACGGTAGTGTCATTTGAGGGTAAAGAAGATCTTTCTTGCGGGACTCAAGGTACCATAGCTAAATTTAATACTTTTACCATTGCAAATGAACAAAGTGTAAATGTTAGCATGTCTATATGTGAGCCTATTGTTTCTTTACCTTGTATTGATAATGTGCTTGTTGAGAGAGTGGATACACTAGTTGATCATATTGATGACCGAATTGATTCTTCTAGTAAGATCGATTTTTGTCCACCTAGTGTTGACAACTGTACTTTGAATGCTCGTTCATTATCGTGTGATAATTGTGTTAATCAACCTCCTTGTGAGTGTATGTCACACCCCAACCCTAATGAGGCAGACAAGTACCATATGAACGCATGTTTTACAAGTCACCTATGATGAGAAAGTAAACTACTACTATGCAGATATATATACTAATGAAGTTTCATATACAACACATGTTGACTAGCTAAACCGATAAATGTGACAAGTGAAACTATGAATTTAGATGATAGCTTTAGAATGTCTACAAAGCCTCTACTGGAATCCATTATTGTACCACTATGAAATATGCATAGTAAAGACTCGGCAAAGCCTCGAATCAACCTGGAGCTCACCAACAACCACTGAGTATCATATTGGGATGATCTACTAGTTGAGTACATGTACCTGCAACATGAAACACAGTATCCCCAATAAGGGACATCAGTACGGAAGAATGTACTGAATATGTAAGGCATAATACAACCCATATGTAAAATGAGAGCTCAAGTGAAACCAAATACCAATAGATAGGGATTAGATACCACCTTTGCTTATACCTGTGGAATCGTGTATGTTACATTATTTTCTTTACTTTTCTTTGCATTATAATATTTATAAGACATATGATACAAATGACCAGCTGATCAGCGGTAGAAGAGGATGACCCATGCTATGCATTTTAACCCTTGGGATGTTGTCCTCATAATTCCATAAATTGGGATCGGCCCATGCTAGGCTTTCGCCCCTGAGCTGCCACCCTCTTATACCAATTGGGATCGTCCAATGCTAGGCATTCGCCCCTGAGCTGCCACCCTTCTATACCAATTGGGATCGACCCATGCTAGGCATTTGCCCCTGGGCTGCCACCCATAATTATACAGATTGCTTCACTTAGATTCTTTAATCTTTTATATTGTTGTCTTGATGTTTATAACTCTTTGGAGATTGTTCTTTTGATGATCATAACTCTTTTGAGATAGCTTTTTGGTGGTCATAATCATTGTTTAGAATTGGAACTATGGACCAGTAGTAGAAGACATATGAATATGGACTTACGATAATAACAATGACATGGGAAGCAAATTTGACATGAACGTGTAATACTTAGGACCTTATATGATGACTCAGTAAGCATTTTGACATCTCAAATTGAAGTACATATCAAGTAAAGACATTTAATATTCAACCAAGAGATTTAAACTCTATATGATTGCCAAATACTCACTAACTAATATCAAATACAAGGTATACATGAACGTGGGACCAAGGGAGGACGTGGGCAGATTCAACTTTAGGACGGATACATATTCCAAGTAAGTACATATAAAATGTACCATAGAGCAAGTAGGGATCTTGTGAGGTAACATTATAATCTAACACAAGGGGAGTAATAACCAATAAAGGGAACATGTGAAAGGATGACATATATGATGGAATAGACAATTGAAGCCAGTTGGCAAGATATGGGCAGATTGTATATCCAACATATAAACATATGTACCATGTGTAATCTAGGATCATTTTGATTTATATAAGGGGAATACGTGCCAAGGGTACTTTGACGATATTAGAGTACTCACTTTAATCAGTCACTATCAAGGACACTTAGAAAGCTTACTTTGTAATACAAGTATTGGATTCATGCCAAAGAAATAGGAAATCGAATAGCCTTACATACCTTATCCTCTGACCAATACAACTATCACGATTCAGTCTCCTCTTTTAGGTTTTAATCTACGATATTAGTCATGATAAACTAAAATTAGCAACTATCACACCGTGTGCCCCGTAAAACAGTAGCTAACATTGACGGATAATGAGCCCATACATCCCTTAAAATAATATGTTGAAATCACCACACCCTCTTTCTCTGTCCAATACATACATTATATATTCTTTTCCAATATTACCCAAGCTGCACCAACCACAATACACATAAAACAGCCTCAAATATTCTTTTTGTCATACAACCAATTATTGAACTCACCACCCCCTTGAGTTCTTTTATGACAGCACACCCATAATTCCTCACTCAAACTCGTACATAAGAAGAAAGAAAATGGAGCAGTCACCTTACCTCAATTTCTGCAACTTCTCCTTATAACTTGAATTCCTCTAGAACTTCAACTTCCCTTCACACTTAAACCAAAGAAGAAGAGAAAAATATCTTAATAATTAAGAAAAGTGAGCAATAGCTTGTGGGAACTTCTGCCTTCTATTTATAATTGACATGAATAACATGTTTTCTAGTCTTCCATGGGAGAATTAAGCTAAATCCATAAGTGTTTCTCTTACTTTTGTTTGTAGATATGAGGATTTCTTCAAGAACCCTAGAAGAAACTTTAAGGCTGTTGTTTTAATACTTAAGAGAAAAGAGAGAGAAAGCTGGAGTTAATTCTCAATATTGTGTGTTAAAAATGAGTGAGAATAGCAGCCAATATATCTTATATTGAGTTTTCTTCACCTTTAAGAATATCCTCTAGCACCTCCCTTTTTTTGGTCTATTTTCAGCCACTAATTGGTCAAGTAGGTGATGCACCTGCTTATGTACATCAAGCAGCTCAAAAGGTCAAACTAGGTCATGCACCTACTTGCTTTCACTTGGGCTTAAATATATTGGGCCTTGGCAGATTTGGCTGTTGGGTTTCAATTTCATTTTCATTTTATTTAACTTAGTTTGGGCCTCAAGTGAGTCTATTAGCATAGGCTCAAATCTGATCCATAAACCTTGGCCTTTTTAACTAGATCCATATAGCTCAAGTAGGTGATGCACCTACTTGGTCCTTTGGACTGGTCAATTAGTCAAAATAGGTGATGCGCCTACTTGTCACCTACTAGCTTAGAGCAAGCAGCTCACTTATTTTATTCCATTTTCTAAATATTAATCTCATTTTCTTTAACTTAGCACTTAACTTGCAACTTTAAGCTCAATTACCACTTTACCGTCTCGAGTTTAAATACTTCTGTCGACGTCAACTTAATCGGGTCGCATCAAAATATATGGGCAGTTCACTTTAAGCATATTCTATTGTCACTAGTTGCATAGGAAATCGAGTCCATAACTATACCACAAGGCAATATATAAGCGTCATATAAATATGACCAGTTCACGTAGAATACGGGGTGTTACAGTGTAGTTCACTGGTTGAGGGTCCTTGTAATGTGATTAAGGAACCTCAAGTAAGTGGTGCTAATGATAATGTTGATCTATTGAATAGGAGTGACTCTATGAGCATATCTTTTGTGGAAGATCCGATTGCTTGTTTTGTTCATAGAGATCATGTACTTGAACATACTTCGAAGAATGATATTTTTCCTTTTGAGGGTGAACTTGCATATTTTGATTCTTCCTTAGTGGCTGAACATCCCCTCCTTAAGTACAATGTCTTATTTGAAGATGATGGAATCACTCTTAGTGATGAACCTAGCGGCGTGAAACTTGAGAGTAGTGTAGTTCTTAATAACTATACTATCTATAATAACCCAATATGGTGTGAAGTTTTCCCTCCCAAAGATGGAAATCTCTTCTTGGAAGATGAGAGTACTCTTGTGGGGAAGGAATGTGATGAGGAGGAAGGTGGTGTTGGTTTTCCTATTACTTCTTTTTCTTCTTGGTGTGTTTCAATCCTTGATAGTATGACCAATGCTTTTGAGCCTATTGGTAGTCATACTCATGAAAACATCCTAGAGGAATTTGACTTGCGAGACAACTTTCTCTATTACTTGTTTACATATGATGAAGCTCATGCTGTTGAGTGGAGTATGATGTTGGAAAATGAGAGTGCCAGTCAGGCAAAAGGAGAAGTACTTGGAGTCCATGGATCTCCTTTCCATTTGACCCGGGTAGTGAATTAAATTGTGGCACTTGTGTAGTGATGCTTGGTCAAGATGACAAGTATCATTTGGATGGATTTGTTGACACATTTCCCTACGATGGAAAGTCCTTCTTGAGGGTTTACAACCCGATTGAGGAGGCTCAATTATGTATGGGGAAGGGTAGTTTCCTAAGCCATTTTATTTACTCATGCTTTGAGTATGATCTTGTCGATCGTACATTTTATGGGGGTAGGAGCTCTTTGTTGAGAGAAGGTGAAGTTTATTTTAAATTTACCATGAAGTATTTGTGTGTTCCTTCTTGTAAAGTGATGTGTGCTAGGATCTTTGAACCTAGTTGTGATCTTACATATGAGAACACCTTAGATGTCCTTAGTGAGCATGACACCTTTCTCTATTATCTATTTGCATATGATGATACTCATGTTTGTGTGGGTACCATATTTTATGTTAATAGTGGAATCAATGGGGAAAATGGGAGTCTCCTTGACACGATGCTATATTTTTCCTTCCCATTTGAACTCGGTGTTGGTCTAAATTTGATGGGTATGGTAGTAACACCCTTTTGCTTTTATGTGATTTTTACTTGGTGTTATTACTTAATCCTATGTGCTTGAATGAGGTTTGTTTGCCAAGTTGTGTGGGGAATACTGTTGTATTTGATCCTGCTCATGAATTGGGAATAACTACATTCGTAAAGTTTGCCCTTGCACTTAGTTTTGAGAATGTTTATGTGCTACTTGACATAAGGGAGGTCTTGAGCTTGTTTGTATGCAGAACCATTGAGGGCATACGTATGAGGTTGTTTAAGTGTATTGGTTCCTACGCTCTACCCCTTTGTCAATGTTTCTTACTTAGCCAAGTATCTATTGCTTTGATGGGTTACAAACCCTTGGTTGATATTTGTGATGCTTGGTTATATGCTCAGTTTGTGCATCCTTGGCATGGTGATGAACTTGTTATTGCTAACGCTAACCCTCATGCCATGAGGATCTTGTTCTTGTTTGCTCCCCTAGGGTTTTGCAAGGTATGGATTCGAGGATGAATCATTTTCAAGAAGGGGAGAATGATGTAAAATAGATTACATCAAGCCTATCCACTCACGAACTTCAATGCTTTTATGGAGTGTTCACAAAGATGGAGGGTGTTTGGCATGTATGGATGCCAATGAGGGAGTTCCATGCCTTGCATGGGAACATATGCACCTTGAAGGAACTCCCAATTGGGGCAACACCATGCTTGGATGATAGCTTGGAGCCTGGAAGGCCTAACGAAGCGAGGAGGAGCAAGTGAAGAATGTGCTCCATTCGGCGAGCTGGAGAACACTTCGCCTACTCGCCAAAGCCCTTTGGCGAGGGTTCCCAATATCGCCAACTGCCCAAGGAGCTACAAAGGGGAAAACTGCTAGGCAAGCTGAAGACCATTGGGCATCGCCAAGTGGATTGGGCAATGGTTCCCAGACCCCCCAAAGTTTCAGTAGCTTCCCAGCCAAGGCAAGGAGCAGAGTTCCTCGCCGAACCTATTTGATGCATCGCTGAGCCATTAGGTGATCCCAACTTGGCTCGCCCATTTCGGGTCACCTTTGGGCCATCTATGTAATAATGCCTAAAACTATAAATAGGCCTTTAGGGTTTCATTTTAGGGTAGATTGATTTTGAATATTGTGGTTGTAAACTTAAACTCCTTGTGTGAGTGTTGAAAGCTTGGTAAGCGTTGAACCTTGTTTAGAAACGAAGGTTGCTTAGGATATTGATTCTTTCGAGGTCTTCGTAAGAGTTAGGTGCTTCTTGACGGATTAACGAGGTGAGGTCTTTGGGTTTAATATACCCTTAGGTTGCTCTTTGTTTCCTCTTTTTGTGTGTATCTATTTATCCAGATTTGGTACTTGTTAGGATCTAGATTGGAGTTTATTGGATTTAATACATCATTTAGTTGCCAATTGTTTCTTATCTTGTGTCTCTTCTTCTATCTTTCTTGTTTTCCGCTGTTTGTTGTGATTCTTCTAGTGAGAATTACATCATTTGGTATAAAATATCAAAAAAAATAATTCGTAAACGTCCGAAAAATATAAAAATCAAGAAAAAGTCATAAAAACACCTCAAAAAATTTCTGAATCGCATCTGTCACCTTAGAATATCGATACGAATAAAATATCAAAAATTTACATTTTTTCGTGACTGCCTCAAATATATCAAAAATTCTAGTTCCTAAACGTCCGAAAAATATAAAAATCAAGAAAAAGACATAAAAACACCTCAAAAATTCTCAGATCACACCAATCACCTTAGAATATCGATACGAATAAAATATCAAAATTTCACATTTTTTCGTTACTGCCCAAAAAAATATCAAAAATTTGAATTCGTAAACGTCTGAAAAATATAAAAATCAAGAAAAATACATAAAAATACCTCAAAAAAATTTGAATCGCACCAGTCACCTTAGAATATCGATACGACAAAAATATAAAAATTTCATATTTTTTCGTGACTGCCCAAATAATATCTAAAATTTGAATTCGTAAACGTCCGAAAAATATAAAAATCAAGAGAAAGAAATAAAAACACCTCAAAAAATTCCTGAATCGCATCTGTCGCCTTAGAATTTCTAAACGAATAAAATATCAAAATTTCACATTTTTTCGTGACTGCCCGAAAAATATCAAGATTTTTAATTCGTAAACGTCCGAAAAATATAAAAATCAAGAAAAAGACATAAAAACATCTCAAAAAATTCTTGAATTGCACCAGTAACGTTAGAATATCATTACGAATAAAATATCAAAGTTTCACATTTTTCTTGACTACCCAAAAAATATCAAAAATTTAAATTTGTGAACGTCTGAAAAATATAAAAATCAAGAAAAAGATATAAAAACAACTCAAAAACTTTTCGAATCGCACCGGTCACCTTAGAATATCATTACGAATAAGATATCAAAATTTCACATTTTTCGTGACTACTCGAAAAATATCAAAAATTTAAATTCGTAAATGTCTGAAAAATATAAAAATCAAGAAAACGATATAAAAACACCTCAAAAACTTCCCGAATCGCACCTGTCACCTTAGAATGTCTATACGAATAAAATATCAAAATTTCACATTTTTTCGTGACTGCACGAAATATATAAAAATTAAGAAATGGATATAAAAACACCTTTAAAAAATTCTCGAATCGCACCAGTCACCTTAGAATATCGATAAGAATAGAGTATCAAAATTTCTCTTTTTTGGTGATTGCCTGAAAAATATCAAGAATATTAATTGGTAAACGTCCAAACAATATAAAAATAAAGAAAGAGACATAAAGATACCTCAAAAAATTCACGAATTGCACCAGTCACCTTAGAATATCGATACGAATAAAATGTCAACATTTCACATTTTTTCGTGACTGCCCAAAAAATATCAAAAAATTTAAATCGTAAATGTTTGAAAAATACAAAAATCAAGAAAAAGATATAAAAACATCTCAAAAAATTCCCGAATCGTACCAGTCTCCTTAGAATATCGATACGAATAAAATATCAAAATTTCTCATTTTTTCCTGACTTCCCAAAAAATATAAAAATAGAAAAAATAAACTTAAAAACACCTCAAACAATTCCTGAATCGCACCAGTCCCTTAGAATATCGATACGAATGAAATATTAAAATTTCACATTTTTTTCTTGATTGCCCGAAAAATATCAAAAGTTAAAAATTCGTAAACGTTCGAAAAATATAAAAATCAAGAAAAAAACATAAAATCACCTCAAAAAATTTCCGAATCGCACCTGTCACCTTAGAATATCAATAATAATAAAATATCAAAATTTCACTATTTATCGTGATTGGCCGAAAAATATAAAGATTAAGAAAAGGACAAATGAATTACTCAAAAAATTCCCGAATCAAATTAGACACCTTAGAATGTTGATAAGAATAAAATATCAAAATTTTCCATTTTTCTTTGACTTCCCAAAAAATATCAAAAAATTTAATTAGTAAACGTTCGAAAAATATGAAATTCAAGAAAAGACATAAAATCACCTCAAAAAATTCCCGAATCATCCAGTCACCATAGAATATCGATAATAGTAAAATATAAAAATTTCACATCTTTCGTGACTGCCCGAAAAGTGTCAAAAATATTAATTCATAAAAGTTTGAAAAGTATAAAAATCAAGAAATTCACATAAAAACACCTCAAAAATTCTCGAATCGCACATGTCACCTTAGAATATCGATACGAATAAAATTTCAAATTTTTTCGTGACTGTTCGAAAAATGTCAATAATATTAATTATTAAACGTTTGAAAAATATAAAAATCAAGAAAAACATATAAAAACAACTCAAAAAATTCCCAAATCGCACCAGTCACCTTAGTATATCGATAAAATAGTATATCAAAAATTTCACATTTTTTAGTGATTCCCTGAAATATATCAAAAACTTTAATTTGTAGACATCCGAAAATTAGAAAAATCAAGAAAAAGACATAAAAACACGTCAGAAAAATCCCGAATCGCACCAGTCACCTTAGAATATCGATACAAATAAAGTATCAAAATCTCACATTTTTCGAGACTGCCCAAAAAATATCAAAAATTTTGATTCGTAAACGTCCAAAAAATATAAAAATCAAGAAAAATACATAAAACACCTCAAAAAATTTCTGATTCGCAGCATACACCTTAGAATATCTATATGAATAAAATATCAAAATTTCACATTTTTTCGTGAGTGTCCGAAAAATATAAAAATCAAGAAAAAGACATAAAAAAATTCCCGAATCGCAACCAGTTACCTTAGAATATCGATACGAATAAAATAACAAAATTTCACAATTTTTCATGACTGTCTGAAAATATCAAAAAATGTAATTCATAAACGTTTGGAAAAAAAATGAAGAAAAAGAAATAAAAACACCTCTAAAAATTTCTGTATCGCACCATTCACCTTAGAATATCGATACGAATAAAATATCAAAATTTCACATTATTTCATGACTGCCCGAAAAATATCAAAAATTTTAATTTGTAAACATCTAAAAAATATAAAATCAAGAAAATGACAAAAAAAACACATCAAAAAATATAATTCGTAAACGTCCGAAAAATATAAATATTAAGAAAAACATATAAAAACACCTCAAAATTTCTAAAATCGCACCATTCACCTTATAATATCGATACGAATAAAATATCAAAATTTCACCCATTTTTCGTGACTTCCCGAAAAGAACAAAAAATTATAAAAAACAAGGAAAAGACTTTAAAACACCACAAAAACATCTCGAAACGCTCCTGTCACCTTAGAATATCGATACGAATAAAATATCAAAATTTCATATTTTGTTGTGACTGCTCGAAAAATATCAAAAATTTTAATTCATAAACGTCCAAAAATATTTAAATCAAGAAAAAGAAATAAAAACACCTCAAAAATTCCTGAATTGCACATGTCACCTTAGAATATCGATACGAATAAAATTCCAAAATTTCATATTTTTTCGTGAGTGACCAAAAAATATCTAAAAATTTAATTTGTATACGTCCGAAAATATATTAATCAAGAAAAAGAAATAAAAGCACCTCAAAAAATTTCCGAATTGCACCAGTCACCTTAAATATCTTTACGAATAAAATATCAAAATTTCACATTTTTTCGTGATTTCCCGAAAAATATAAAAAATTGAAATTAGCAAACGTCCGAGAAATATAAAAATTCATGAAAAAGAGATAAAAGCACCTCAAAAAATTCCTGAATCGCATCAGTCACCTTAAAAATATTGATACGAAAAAAATATCAAAATTTGAAATTTTAAGTGACTTACCGAAAAATATCAAAATTTTTAATTCATAAACGTACGAAAAATATAAACAGCAAGAAGCATAGATAAAACAACTCAAAAAATTCCTGAATCACACGAGTCACCTTAGAATATCGATACGAATAATATATCAAAATTCCAAATTTTTTTCGTGACTGCCTGAAAAGTATTCAAAAAATTTATTCGTTAAGATCCAAAAAATATCGATACGAATAAAATATAAAAATTTTAATTCGTAAACGTTCAAAAAATATTAAGATTAAGAAAAAGACATAAAAACACCTAAAAAATTTCTCAAATCGCACTAGCCACCTTAGAATATCGATAAGAATAAAGCATGAAAACTTCACAATTTTTCGTAACTGCCCGAAAATTATCAAAAATTTTAATTCGTAAACGTCCAAAAAACATTAAAAAAAAGGCTTAAAAACACTTCAAAAAATTGTCGAATCGCACCTGTCACCTTAGAATATCGATAAAAATAAAATGTCAAATTTTTATATTTTTTCATGACTGCCCGAAAAATATAAAAAAACTTACTTCGTAAACATTCAAAAAATATAAAAATTATGAAAAGACATAAAAACACCTCAATAATTGTCGAATCGCACCAGTCACCTTAAAATATCGATACGAATAAAATATCAAAATTTCATATTCTTTTCGTGAATGCGCGAAAAAGAAAATTAAAAAATTCGTAAACATCCAAAAATATATTAATCAAGAAAACGAAATATAAACTCCTCAAAAAAATTCTGAATCGCACCAGTCACCTTAGAATATCGATATGGATGAAATATCAATTTTCAAAATTTTTCTTGAATGCCCAAAATTATCAAAAAATTTAATTCGTATACATCCGAAAAATATAAAAATCATGAAAAAGAGATTAAAATCTTCAAAAAATTCCTGAATCGCACCAGTTACCTTAGAATATCGATACTAATTGAAATTCAAAATTTCACATTTTTTCGTGACAACTTCAAAAATATAAAAAAAATTAATTTGTAAACGTCCGAAAAATATAAAAATATTGAAAAAGATATAAAACACCCTAAAAATTTTCGAAACGCACCTGTCACCTTAGAATATTGATACTAACATTTTTCGTAACTTCCCAAAAAATATCAAAAATTTTAATTCATAAATATCCAAAAAATATAAAAAAAATAAATACAATACAACCTCAAAAAATTCTCGAATCGCACCTGTCACCTTAGAATATAGATACGGATAAAATATCAAAATTAAACATTTTTGTGTGATCGCCAGAAAAATATCAAAAATTTTAATTCATAAACGTCTTAAAAATATAACAATCAAGATAAAAACACCTCAAAAAATTCTCGAATTGCACCATTCACCTTAAAAATCGATACGAATGAATAATCAAAATTTCACATTTTTCGTGATTGCCAAAAAATATCAATAATTTTAAATCGTAAACGTCCGAAAAATATAGAAATCGAGAAAAAGACAAAAAAAACACCTCAAAAAATTCACAAATCGCACTAGTCACCTTAGAATATCGATACAAATAAAATATCAAAATTTTACATTTTTTCGTAACTGCCGGAGAAATATCAAAAACTTTAAATCGCAAACGTTCGAGATATATAAAAATTCATGAAAAAGACATAAAAGCACCTCAAAATTTTTTGAATCGCACCAGTCACCTTAAGAAAATTGATACATATAAAATATCAAAATTTAACATTTTTACATGACTTCGCAAAAAATATCAAAAAATTTAATTCATAAACGTACGAAAAATATAAACACCAAGAAAAAGACATAAAACAGCTCAAAAAAATCTTGAATCACACCAGTCACCTTAGAATATCGATACGAATGATATATAAAAATTTCAAATTTTTTTCGTGACTGCCTGAAAAATATACAAAAAATTTATTCGTTAACATCCCAAAAATATCTATACGAATAAAATATCAAAAATTTTATTTGTAAACGTTCGAAAATATTAAAATCAAGAAAAGAAATAAAACACCTCAAAAAATTCTCGAATTGCACCAATCATCTTAGAATATCGATAAGAATAAAATATGAAAACTTCACAATTTTTCGTGACTGCCCGAAAAATAACTAAAATTTTAATTCGAAAACGTCCGAAAAAATATAAAAATAAAAGGCTTAAAACACGTCAAAAAATTGCTGAATCGCACGTGTCAACTTAGAATATCGATATAAATAAAATATCAAAATATTACATTTTTTCGTGTCTGCCCAAAAAATATAAAATATTTTAATTCGTAAACGTTCGAAAAATATAAAAATCAAGAAAAAGACATAAAAACACTTCAAAAAATTGCCGAATCGCACCAGTCACCTTAGAATATCGATACAAATAAAATATCAAAATTTCACATTCTTTTCGTGAATGCCCGAAAAATATGAAAAAAATTAATTCGTAAACGTCCGCAAAATATTAAAAAAAAAAAAAAGACATAAACAACTCAAAAAATTCCTGAATCGCACCAATCACCTTAGAATATCGATTTGAATACAATGTCAAAATTTTCACATTTTTTCTTGAGTACTCGAAAAATATCAAAAAAGATTAATTCGTAAACGTTTGAAAAATATAAAAATCTAGAAAAAGACAAAAAAAACATTCTAAAATTTTTTGAATCGCACCAATCTCCTAGGAATATTGATACACATTTTTTTGTGACTGCCCAAAAAAATCAATAATTTTAATTGGTAAACGTCCGAAAATATAAAAAAAAACAGACAAAGACCTCTAAAAATTCATGAATTGCACCTGTGTCACCTTAAAATATATATACAAATAAAATATAAAAATTACACATTTTTTTTGTGATTTCTTGAAAAAATATCAAAAAATTAATTAATAAACGTCCGAAAAATATAAAAATCAAGAAACCGACATAAAAACACCTCAAAAAATTCCCTAATTGCACCATTCACCTTAGAATATCGATACGAATAAATTATCAAAATTTCACATTTTTTCGTGACTGCCCAAAAAATATCAATAATTTTAATTCGTAAACGTCTGAAAAATACCTCAAAAAATTCAAAAATCGCACCAGTTACCTTAGAAAATCGATACAAATAGTATATCAAAATTTTATATTTTTTCATGACAGCCCGAGAAATATAAAAAACAAAAAATTCGCAAACGTCCGAGAAATATAAAAATTTATGGAAAAGACGTAAAAACACCTCAAAAAATTTCTGAATCGCACCAGTTGCCTTAAGAATATTGATACGAATAAAATATCAAAATTTAACATTTTTACGTGACTTCCCAAAAAATATCAAATATTTTAATTCATAAACGTACGAAAAATATAAACACCAAGAAAAAGAAATAAAACAGCTCAAAAATTTATGAATCGCACCAGTCACCTTAGAATATCGATACGAATAGTCTAGCAAAATTTCAAATTTTTTCGTGACTTCCTGAAAATATACAAAAAATTTATTCGTTACAATCCAAAAAATATCGATACAAATAAAATATCAATATTTTTAATTCGTAAACGTTCAAAAAATATTAAAATCAAGAAAAGAAATAAAAACACCTCAAAAAGTTCTCGAATCGCACCAGTCACCTTAGAATATCAATAAGAATAAAATGTGAAAACTTCACAATTTTTCGTGACTGCTTGAAAAATAACTAAAATTTTAATTCTTAAACGTCCGAAAATATAAAAAAAGGCTTAAAAACACATCAAAAAATTGCCGAATCGCACTAGTCACCTTAGAATATCGATATAAATAAAAATATCAAAAGTTTACATTTTTTTTTACTTCTCGAAAAATATCAAAAATTTTAATCAGTTTACGTCCAAAAAATATAAAAATATAAAAATAAAAAAAAGACATAAAACACCTCAAAAATTGCCGAATCGCACCAGTCACCTTAAAATATCGATATAAATAAAATATCAAAATTTTATATTCTTTTCGTGAATGCCCGAAAAATATAGAAAATTTAATTTGTAAACGTCCGTAAAATATAAAATTCAAGAAAAAGAAATATAAACACCTCAAAAAATTTCCGAATAGCACCAGTTACCTTAGAATATCGATACGAATAGAATATCAAATTTCAAATTTTTTCGTGAATGCCCAAAATTATCAAAAAATTTAATTCGTATACATCTGAAAAATATAAAAATCAATAAAAAGATATAAAACACTTCAAAAAATTCTTGTATCGCACCATTAACCTTAGAATATCGCTACGAATAGAATATCAAAATTTTACATTTTTTCGTGACTACTGGAAAAATATCAAAAAAAATTAATTCGTAAACGTTCGAAAATATAAAAATCTAGAAAAAGACATAAAAACACCCTAAATTTTTTGAATCGCACCAGTCACTTTAGAATATTAATACTCACATTTTTTCGTGACTGCCCGAAAAATATCAAAAATTTGAATTCGTAAACGTCTGAAAAATATATAAAAAAAACAGAAAAACACCTCAAAAATTTCACGATTCACACTTGTCACCTTATAATATAGATACGGATAAAATATCAAAATTACACATTTTGTTGTGATTGCCTGAAAAATATCAAAAATTTTATTTCATAAACGTCCAAAAAATATCAAAATCAAGAAATCGACAAAAAAACACCTCAAAAAATTCCCGAATTGCACCATTCTCCTTAGAATATCGATACAAATATTCTAAGGTGACTGGTGTGATTCGAGAATTTTTTGACGTGTTTTTATGTCTTTTTCTTGATTTTTATATTTTTCGGACGTTTACGAATTAAAATTTTTTATATTTTTCTGTCAGTCACAAAAAAATTTGAAAGTTAGATATTTTATTTGTATCGATATTCTAAGGTGGCTAATGCGATTCGGGAATTTTTTGAGGTGTCTTTAGGTCTTTTTATTTATTTTTATATTTTTCGGACGTTTCCAAATTAAAAATTTTGATATTTTTCGGTTGTCACGAAAAAATATGAAATTTTGATATTTTTTCTTATCGAATTCTAAGGTGACAGGTGCAAATTTTTTCTAGGTGTTTTTATGTATTTTTCTTGATTTTTAAATTTTTCGGACGTTTACGAATTAAAATTATTAATATTTTTCGGACAATCATGAAAAAATGTGAATTTATTTCTATTGATATTCTTAGGTGTCTGGTGCGATCTGTGAATTTTTTGAAATGGTTTTCTATCTTTTTCTTGATTTTTATATTTTTCGGACGTTTAACATTAAAATTTTTGATATTTTTGGGTAGTTGCGAGAAAATGTGAATTTTTTATATTTTATTAGTATCGATATTCTAAGGTGACATGTGCCATTCAAGATTTTTTGAGGTCCTTTTATGTCTTTTTCTTGATTTTTTTCCAGACGTTTACGAATTAAACTTTTTGATATTTGTCGGGCAGTCACAATATAATGTGATTTTATTCGTATCGATATACTGAGGTGACTGGTGCGATTCGGGAATATTTTGAGGTGTTTTTATGTCTTTTTCTTTATTTTATATTTTTTGGAAGTTTACAAGTTAAAAATTTTGATATTTTTTGGTAGTTACGAGAAAATGTGAATTTTTGATATTTTGTTCGTATCGATATTCTTAGGTTACTGGTGCGATTCATGAAACTTTTTGAGGTGATTTTATATATTTTTCTTGATTTTTATATTTTTGGACGTTTATGAATTAAAATTTTTGATATTTTTCGGCAGACACGAAAAAATGTGATTTTATTAATATCTATATTCTAAGGTAACTAGTGCGATTCGGGGATTGGTTGAAGTGTTTTTATGTCTTTTTCTTGATTTTAAAATTTTTGGACGTTTACTAATTAAAATTTTTTTATATTTTTTTGGCAGTCATGAGAAAATGTGAATTTTTTATATTATATTCATATAAATATTTTAAGGTGACTGGTGAGATTCGGGAATTTTTTGAGGTTGTTTTTATTGATTTTTATATTTTTTGAATGTATACGAATTAAAGTTTTTGATATTTTTCGGCCAGTCACGAAAGAAATATGAAATTTTGATATTTTATTCGTATCGATATTCTAAGGTGGCAGGTGTGATTCGGATATTTTTGAGTTGTTTTTATGTCTTTTTCTTCATTTTCTATATTTTTCGGACGTTTACTTAATAAATTTTTTGATAAATTTCGAGCAATCACGAAAAAATGGGGAATTTTGATATTTTATTCGTATAGATATACTAAGGTAACTGCTGTGATTCTGGAATCTTTTGAGGTATTTTTATGTCTTTTTTTAAATATTTTTCGGACATCTACCAAATAAAATTATTGATATTTTTCTAGCAGTCCCGAAAAATGAGAAATTATGATATTCCATTTGTATCGATATTCTAAGGTTACGATGCGATTCAGGAAATTTTTGAGGTGGTTTTTTTATGTCTTTTTCTTGATTTTAATACTTTTTGAATGTGTACGAATTAAATATTTTGATATTTTTCGGGAAGTTACGAAAAAAATTAAAATTTTGATATTTTATTCTATCGATATTCTAAGGTGGTAGGTGCGATTCGAGAATTTTTTGAGGTATTTTTATGTCTTTGGCTTGAATTTTCTATTTTTCGGACGTTTACGAATTAAAACTTTTGATATTTTACGGGCAGGCTAGAAGAAATGTTAAAATTTGATATTTTATTTATATCGATATTTTAAGTTGACAGGTGCGATTCAGAATTTTTTTGAGGAGTTTTTATGTAATTTTCTTGATTATTTAATTTTCCAGACATTTACCAATTAAAATTTCTGGTATTTTTCGGGCAGTCACGAGAAAATGTGAATGTTTAGTATTTAATTCTTATTGTTATTCTAAGGTTACAGGTGCGATATGTGATTTTTGAGGTGTTTTATTGTATTTTTCTTTATTTTTATAAATTTCGAACGTTTACGAATTAAATTTTACTTAATTATCAGACAATCACGAAAAAATGTGATTTTATTCGAATTGATATTCTATGGTCACTGGTGCGATTTGGGAATTTTTTGAGGTGTTTTTATGTCTTTATCTTTATTTTAATATTTTTCGGACGTTTACAAATTAAAATTTTGGATATTTTTCAGCAGTCACGAGAAAATGTAAATTTTTTATATTTTATTCGTATCGATATTTTAAGGTGATTGGTGCGATTCAGGAAATTTTTGAGATGTTTTTATGTCTTTTTATTAATTTTTATATTTTTCAGACGTTTACGAATATTGTTTTTTTATATTTTTCAGCAGTCACATGAAAATGTAAGTTTTTGAACTTTTATTCGTATCGATATTCTAAGGTAACTAGTGCGATTCCGAAATTTTTTGACGTGTTTTTATGTCTTTTTTTTTAATTTTATTTTTCTTGGACGTTTACGAATTAAATTGTTTGACATTTTTCGGGCACACACTCACGAAAAAATATTATAATTTGATATTTTATTCTTTTTGATATTCTAAGGTGACTGGTGCAATTCGATATTTTTTTGAGGTGTTTTTTATGTCTTTTTCTTGATTTCTATATTTTTCTGACATTTACAAATAAAAATATTTGATATTCTTTGGGCAGTCACGAAAAATATGATATTTTATTATTTTATTCCTATCGATATTCTAAGGTGACTGGTGTGATTCAGGAATTTTTTGATGTGTTTTTATTTCTTTTTCTTGATTTTTAGATTTTTGGATGTTTACGAATTATAATTTT
>NW_026019727.1:54709-79829 GCF_900185275.1 Solanum verrucosum
GTTCCAAGAGGGCACCCAACCCCAATGCCTCCTACCGCTTACCCAAATGTTACATGAGGTGTTATACCATTCCAGGAACAAAGGATGCTCACATATTTCCTCAGATTGGCACCATCGAGGTTATCAGGGGCAGTTGGAGAGGACGCCCATGAGTTTCTGACTTTCTGCCATGAGCGGTTGCACGCCTTGAGTTCGCTGGAGTGTCGAGCGGTAGATTTCACAGGCTATCAGCTTGACGGACCCGCCAGGCAGTGGTGGCAGACATATATGGAGACTAGGCCAGCCGGGTCCCCTCCAGTGTCTTGGATGGAGTTTTCTGAGGCATTTCTAGCTAGATTTGTTCCCATCCACGATTAGTTTTTGAGGTTGGAGCAGGGCTCTATGATCGTGTCTGAGTATGAGGCGATATTTCAGGAGCTCTCCAGGTATGCTATTATGATATTACCCACGGAGGAGGAGATGATTCAGTGTTTTGTTCGAGGTTTGAGGAACCAGTTGCGGGTTGACACCCATTCTTTGGTTACATCAGGCCGGTTTTTTCTGGATAAAGTTTATCACACCCGTTCCATCGTGAGGCCCAAGGGGGCAACGACAAGAGGGCCCATCATGAGGGTAGCTACAGTGGACCCCGTTACAGGTTCAGAGATTATCAGGGCAAGCCCCAACAACAGTTCCAGCAGGGTCAGTCTAGCCGACCAGTACAGGTCTCACTCAAGGCTTCAAGGGGTGATCAGCACCAGCAGGATGCCTTCGGTCAGGGTGTCCCCCCTTCTATTGGAGGCTAGAGGGTGAGAGATGCGGCATTGGCTAGTTCGGGTCAGACTGGTTCATCATATTCAGCGGGTCAGAGTATCAGGGCTTCAGATGTGGGTACTATGGGTTGTAGCGGTCGCTACTTTGCGGGCCAGTCTTCCCAGGGGTGCTATGATTGTGGGGAGTTAGACCATTGGTCCAGAGATTGCCCCAAGCAGAGGGCTAGGCCTTCTACTTCCCAGACAGCTCGGTCAACTCCAACAGAAGCATCAGTACCCCCAGCCAGGGGTGGGGACCAGGGCCATTACCTTAGAAGTGATCAGTAGGGCTCCCGAGGTGGCTCCCTAGGAGGAAGGTCGGACAGTAGAGGTTATGCCAGAGGGGGAGGCCGTCAGGGCCATTTTTATGCTGCACCGGCAAGGAACGAGGCGACGGATGATGTTATCACAAGTATGGTTTCTTTATGTCAGCAGTTGATGCTTATCGTGACCAACGACACTAACCTACGGTACGAGTGTCTACGATCATCGATAATATAGTAACTCAACTAAAGGTTGGGGTCGTGTCCCAAGGGAGTGGTTTTGAGAATTGATAGAAAAATAAAAGTTACCTCTAATTATTCGTAGGTAAAGACATTAACGAGTAAAAACATAGTAAATTAAAGGGGGTGACACAAAAGTGTCAAATATCAATTTTGGTTTTTGTCACAAGTAGTAAAAACAACAAAAATAACTAGAAAATCAAGTATGGGGAAAAGTTCTTGAGGTGTGACCGCAAACAAGTTGAGATAAATCTTTGGGTATAAGCTTTCGATAGGAAATTTGCAAGATAATAGTGACTAGGCAAAACTTTAGATAGAAATAAGTTCCATCTCGGGCAACTTACCCCGTTTCAAATATGTTCTTCTCGGACACCCATTTGTCGCATGAAGGCCAGCCTACGCCTTACCCCACTCACTCTCTCGAGCTGAGTGTTAGGATATGGGACTAGGGCTCACCCTCTCGGGCTGAACCTCATGTCGACCCACTCCTTAGGCCATCAGTCTAGCGGTCTTGGTTTCGCAACCTCCCTCTCAGGCAAGCCGAAAACACATGGGTGGTTTTGTATTTGCAACTACAAACCCATTAAATTAAACCACAACCACTAGGTGAAATCACCATTAAAATACATCTAACCTATCAGCAAGCAAGACCCAACAACAATATCAACACATATTTGCTAAATCACACCCCAAGAATGAGGGTTTTTAGCCACACATCAAGAAATAACAAAATACACCTAAAATGATACTAAAATCAAATGGGTATAAGAAATTAAACCTTGATTTAAGCAAAGGAAGAAGAATGGAGAAGACCCACTTCCAACTTGGGGAAGATGAAATCCTTCTTTCTTCAAGTCTCCCAAAAAACCCTCTCCAAACTTGAGAGAAAAAATATCCAAAAAGTACTATTCTATGTGAAAATTATAATAATGGTTCGACTCCTAAAACTAATAAAGAGTTTAGTATTTATAGACTTCAGAAATTAGTGCTGGCAGATCGCTCGGCGAGGTTAGTCGAGGTCGCCGAATGACTCGGCGACTCGCCCTTCTTCTATCTCATTGTCGTTTCATGCTTGCCTTTAGCATCTTCACGTTCTGAACCATTGGGCGATATAGTACAGCTTCGCGGAACTATTCGGCGAAGCACCGACTGCTCCTTTCATCGCCTTTGATCCTTCTCCTTCAGGGCTTCGTGTACTGGAACAAAGGGCGGAGTGCGTCCCTTCGGTGAATCGCCAAGTATGCTTAGCGATGCTCAGGCTTCAGCTTCTTTGTTCTTTTCAGCCTTTCTGTTCCTTTTTGTGCCTAAGTGTCCATTCTTCCACTAGAACTTCAAATACATGAAACTTAAGAGTTTTCATCAGATATTGAGACAAAATAAGCATTTGAGGACACTATTTCTATCGAAATAAAGACCTAAATGAGTCCAATTTGTGGACTCATAAACACCCCAAACTTAAACTTTTGCTTGTCCTCAAGCAAACTTGAGTTCAGCCGTTCAAAAAGGGTGTCTCAAACAGTGCTACACAAAACCCAATCATGAATGCACACAACAAGACTCAATTTACTTATGCAAGGATCAATTGTGTACTCAGATTCAAGTTGTGACACACCATTACCAAAGATTCTCATGCTCGCAATACTTGCTACTTGTGCAAGTTCAAGCTCAACAAAAAGTATCTAAATGCCCTCACATAAAGAATGATTTCATATTCACACACAAAGGTTAATCAATTCAAGATTAGGTATCAAATGGAACGCTCACACTCAAAAAGAGGAACACAATAGGCTTGCCCTTATTTTTCGATTGATCTTCAGTCCTGCTCACTCAAGATCAAAAAGGTCTTTCTAAGGCTTGTAATGGGGATGAGTGCAAAGGTATGGTCATTTAGGCTCGGTGACTTTTTCCTCGTGAGATGTGGTATTCTCAAGGCATTCCCTTCTTTTCTTTTATCAATTCTTTTTCTAGTGCTTCTAAGTTATCTTTTTATTCGCCTCCATGAATTGCTTGGAAACCCGATTTCTTTTGTACTTTATTCCACACACACTTTTTTTTGATCTTTTTGAAGGGTTTCCATTGTTTTGCAACACCATGGGTTAAGGGGGACTTTTCTTGCAGTTCTTGACTTTTCCTTTTCCTTTTCACCACACCCCCAACTTAGGATTTTGGCCAAGTTAGCTATTCGCTAAACCACAAATCAAGAGGATTATAGGTAGTGGGTCAAGTAAGGTCTAGGGTTCATCAAGGTTCTTCCAAAGAAAGGTAAGGCTCAAAGGGTGTTCAAGAGAGTTTCACACGCTCACGGGTAGGCCACAAAATAGGTATAAGTTAAATTTGGCTCACACTCTTTAAAGTTGCCTAAGATCATTTCAAGAGCACACCTTTCTAAATCAATCAACTAACATGGCAAATTCTAGGTTTATTCATGCATGGTTCAAAGCAAGCTAATCACAAAAGGCATCGACACTTAAGTCAAACAAGACTACACACTTTTGCTAGTGTGCAATGGTCATTACAAGAGAATCAATTTGATAAATGGCTAATCACAACGAGATACAAAGAATTTACATATTGTCTATGTAACTTTGTATTATCTCATCGTAGTCGTACATTCATGTTTGTTCGATTGAGAGCACTATTTAAGTCATCGATATTGATCGAAATCAGGACTCAAATTTTTGTAAAAGAACGGCCACATTCAACTCACAAGGGGTGGCAAAAATGTGCAAAACTTTCAAATTTTTTCGAAAGAGTCAAAATCATTTTGCAATTAAAAATACACAGAAACGGAGCCACAAGCTCAAACATCCACATAAAGCAGTATTTACACAATTTAAAATAGAACAACCCAAATATCAGCAGTAAAACAGAACTATCAACACAAAAGGTGTGTGCCTCACCCCACAACAAATAAAAGAAATTTGTCCTCAAATGCAAATAAAATTAGCCCAAAAGTATCTGTAAGTAAGACAGAGAGGAAGGTAGAGAAAGGTCATGTCTACGCAGTCTCTCTATCTGTCAGGGTATTAGTGCCCAGAGTAGTCTCAGATGGAACAGCAGTGCCAGATCCACTAGGAGCTATTGTGGACGTCTCGGTCGGCAATGTTTGGATCACCGGTTGCATAACCGTCTCTACTAGATCTGGCAGATCTCTAAATATGCTCGCAGCTTGGCTCTCTCTCATTTCCTCCTCATCTGCTATCAGGTCCTCGTCGATCTCTACATCCGACTCTGCATGTGATGTGCCATTCCCTTGCATATCTCTGGTTGTCTCAGGAGCATCCTCAGCATCTGCCCTTTCTATTAGTGAAGTGAAGTCAGTAGATTAAGATAGTCTACGTCCTTCCTCAAACTCGCGATCTCACTTTTAAAGCCATCACCTCAGAAGCCTCCCCCTGTCTGCTCTCGCAAGCAATGAATCTCACTGTCAAGGCATCAATAGAAGTCTGAAGGGGTGAGTGCTGCTAGTATGGCCCTGTCGATCATCCCTGGAAGAGACCTCTCCAGTCGGGTAGCTCTCACATCAGTTGAATAGGCCAACTGCCCTATCTTCAGGATCATGGCTTGAGTGATCCTAGCAGGCTGGGAGGATGATGGAGCACCTGGAGTCTGTGAGGAAGAGGAAGAAGGAGTGGGTATACCTGAGGGCTCAGAGGCCGGGGTGGACGAAGGTGTCTCTGCTGATAATGAGTCAACAATGACCTCTAGAGAAGTATCTGTTGGGGCTTCTCTTCTCCTGTCATCCTCCTTTCGTGTGAATTCAGCCTCTATACGCTGGATATCAGTGGAGGAAGATGGGGTGACCTCTATATTGATAGCAGGATCTCGAGGTACTCCAGCACGCCGGCATAACTCAGTAATCAGAACAGGAAATGGTAGAGATGTCAGTGCCTGTTTGGCTCTCACAGTCATCTCCTGTGAAACCAGCAGTCCCAGGCCGATCCGCCTCCTGGCCATAAAAGAACCAAGGCAAGCCGCCTTAGGATGATGCAGAATGGACTCGTTCTGGGATGGCATGATAGTGCTGCTGATGAAGCCGAACCAGTACCGGGAGGCGATGTTCATATCCCTCTTCTCAATAGGAGCTCCCACATCTAACCACCTCAGGGTGATGTCAGAAATCATTGGAGCTAACCAACCCTTCAAATCATCCAAGGATGGAACGATAGGCAAACCCAGGTAAGGCAGTACTGAGTGCAGCGGTCAACTTAGTACATCATTAATATGCTCACTGTGACACTCTACCTCCTTTCCTCTAACCATAACCGACTTCACTGGTCGGAACTCGCTAGCCTTTTTCTTATTTTTCGGGACCAACTCCCCATAGTCTAAGTAGAATTCCCGGACCCAGGAAGAAATGTAAGGGTCCCGTGGTCTAGTGAACTGCTCGAACTCATGATACCTGAGCGTGTCAAGCACCTCAACATGCTTACCTTCCAAACCCTCCACATATAGTAAATTTTCTTCTAGAATGGTTCGTAAACCATCGCCTTACAATATGTTTAGCAATCTGGGTGGAGGTGGAGCTATGGGGAGTGCAGGGGACACTAAAGGTGGTGCCGGGGCTGGCACTGATTCAGTGGTCGTAGGATTTGCAACTGATGTAACTCTGATAGGTATTGATTGGGGTCTATCTCTGAGCCTATTATGCCGGTGAATCAAGGGTTGTTCATCTTCCAGCTTAGAAAAATCTAGCTCAATAGCTGACCCTTTTCTAGCGATATGCTTCTTTCGTTTGCCTTTATCTCCCGCTGGGAGATCTTGCTTTCTTTTCTGTGAAGGACTTAATCCTCATTCATTGATTGTAATTCCCTTTGCCTTTTTCTGAGGTGGCACATTTAAGTTTGTGCGTACCAGATCTGCAAAAGTTTGTGATTAGTCAAAAGAACAATCATACTAAAACACAGAAAATCTGAAACAGAAAGGTCTGCCAATCAGTTGGCGAATTGCCAAATCTCTTTGGAGAGCTAGGTTGAACTCGCCGAAGGGATTAGCTTGAAATCTAGGCAAATTAGCGATGAAAAAGTCTATTTGGCGAGAAATTGACTACTTTCGGCGATGATGAAGTTGTCGTCAAAAGATACAACGAAAAAGGGTAAAGGGGGCATGCAAAGGGCGGTCTCAAGTCCTATTGGCGAGTCGCCGACTACCTTCGGCAACCACGGATGTTTCCGCCGAAAGTTACAGATCTCTCAGCACTATGGACATGAATGAAGGGCGATCTAACACCAGTAGGCGAACCGTCGAGTCGTTTAGCGAGCATGACCAACTCGTCGAATGATTCAACGTGCCTATTTTTCAACCCACTTCTTAGAATCGACCTTACAAGCCCTGGAAACGAAATCAAAGCATGTATACACGAAATTCACACAAGACATATACTTCCAATCATCCCAGAATACTCAGACTTCTTTTGGTCCTGCCAAATTTTGGCCATTTAACTACGATCACCCTTAAGAACATTGTCACCCATTGCAATCTCAATCAAATTAAAGCACAAACAACAAGGCATTTGACTATTAAAATATTTCAGGCAACTAAGTTCGAATTACACATAGCATATCAACCTATTTCTATCAGAGAGGCCCAACATACGACATCCTGATAATAAACTTACAAAAGAGTGCAAAATTATCAAAAATAAGATCGGGGTTTTAGAGACTAACCTTCGATGTCGATAAATTTATTTTTATAATGCTAGGCGACAAAGAAATCCAGCCCACGCACTAATTATCAACTATAACACTATTTGAAGGCAAAAATCTAGAAAATAATACCTTTGGTGTGATTCTGAGGAGTTTGAAATGAGGGAAAGTGAGAGATTAAAAAAAAAATTGACCTTTGGCCTTTATATAACTGTTCAGTTCTCGGCCATTCGGCGACGTTAGTCTTGTCGCCAATCAACTCGGCGACTCACCAAACGCATAATCATCTCGCCGAGTTTTACAGGACATCCCTTATTTTGTAGCCACAATGGCAGATTAAATCGGAATCGCCGATAGGTTCGATGATTCGCCAACTGGTTCCTTGGCTCGCCAACTTGCGCTTTTCAACACCTTTCTCACTTTGACCTACAAAACCAACACACCATTATTCTAACATAGTAATTAAAAGCAATAAAACCTTGGGTTGCCTCCTAAGAAGTGCCTTATTTTACGTCGTGGCATGACGCAAATCCTGTTTCATTCTCCATTATTGGGGTTAGCCCTAGTGTCACTAGGTGACCCCAATATGTCATTTGCGTGGAGATGAGGCACTGCAAAACTCAGGAGTGACCTGATTAGCTAGATTGATCTAGAGTGAGATCCGATTATTTGATTCAACACTTCGATATTCTCCTTCATTTTTCCAACACTTGATCTTAATCGGTGATCTTTTGGAGAATGATTTGAAGTGTGTCCTCGACTCGATTTTTCCCCCATCTCTAGACTTCCTCCGCTCATGCGGGGGTATGTACCTCCCTTTTCTATTGCATTTGATTTCCACCTCTGAGATTTTGCTGGCCAAGTCTTTTAGCTGAGATGCCAGTGCGGTCAACGTGAGGTCATTTTGGACTCCTTGGCTCATTCAACCAATTTGCCACTACTCTGCTCAGCCATGCTCATCTAAATGGACAACTCAACGAAAAACAAAACTAAAAGTAAAGTTAGTGAAACCACAACTAAGAAGAACAAAAACTCTATGAATCTAAAAAATTTCAAATAACACCATTCCCCAGCAGCGGTGCCATTTTGATGTTTATCGTGATCAACGACACTAACCTATGGTACGAGTGTCTACGATTGTCGATAATATAGTAACTGCGAGTTTTGGTTGGGGTCTGTGACATTTCTGGGCACGTAGTGTCCAAGGATGGTATTATTGTGGATCCGACGAAGATTAAGGTCATTCGTGGTTGGGCTAGGCCCACTTCTGTGACTGAGGTTAGAAGCTTCGTTGGACTGGCTGGATACTACATGCATTTTGTTGAGGGTTTCTCCACTATTGCTGCACCTTTGACTCGATTGGGTCGCTAGGGTGTTCCTTTTGTGTGGTCTGAAGAGTGTGAGTTAAGCTTTCAGAGACTCAATGAGTTGCTTACTACTGCTCCTATGTTGACTCTTCCAGTTGAGGTGAGGGCTTTACCGTATATTGTGATGCTTCCAGTGTTGGTCTAGGGTGTGATGAGGTTTGGCAGGCGGGGCAAGTTGAGCCCCATATATATTGGGCCTTTTGAGATCCTGATGAGGGTTTGTGATATTGCCTATGAGTTAGCCCTACCTCCTGCATTTTTAGTTATACACCCAATTTTTCATCTATCGATGCTACGCCGGTATATTCCAAATGAGTCTCATGTGCTACAGTACGATTCAGATTAGTTGGATGACAGCCTGACCTTTGTTGAGAAGCTGGTAGCCATATTAGCCAGAGATGTTCGTCAGCTTCATTCCCGATCCATTCCTGTAGTTAAGGTCCAGTGGCGACACCGTCCAATCATGGGAGATCGAGCAGGAGATGCGGGAGTAGTTCCCCAGCTTATTTGAGCCCTTAGTATATCCTTATTCTTACTTTCGCGGACGAAAGTTCATTTAGTAGTTGATGTTGTACTGACCCCTTAGGTCATTTCTACGTACCCGCCTTCTTTTCGTCCATTAGAAATTTCCTACAGCGACCCAAATTCATTTATGACTTGCTGGCACTGATAGTTCGGTCGTCTGGTCGTTTGTTTGGATTTTGTGCAGCTTTTTGTGTTTTAGAGGCCTTGAAGCTTGAAAAGTGACTTTTAGTCAGTTCATCAGGAAAACGGCCTCAGAACAGAAATTTGACAGTTCCAACAGCTTCAGAATGGCAAAATTAGGCTAGGGGTGTGGTTGACTCGAGTCCCGAGGCTTTCGATGCGAGTTTAAACCATTTTTAGCATTTTAGCCTTGAAAACTAGCCAGCAGTTGACTTTGGTCAACATTCTTGAAAAACATGTCCGAATGAAAATTCTGACAGCGCGGTTACCTCTGGAATGTCGAGTTTGGTCTGGAACAACCTTTTGTTCGACTCCCGAGGCCTCCGGACTCATTCCAATCCCCTCGGTGGATTTTGGTTAAAAATGACCTTTGGGAATGGGACTCACTTTTTATCGAGATGATCTCTAATGGAAATTTTGACTACGTCATTTAGTCTGAAATGTTGAATTTAATAGGGTAGCATATCTATTTTATTTTTATCGGGTTCCGAACAAATTCCGAGCACCCCATCAGAGATTTTAAAGTTGGCATAAAAAAATCAGCTTTTCAGCTGATATGTATAGCTGGTGCAGGCTATTTCAGCTTCATTTCTCAACTTCACACCTTCATAACTCTCATTTCAAGTCCAATTTTAGTGATTTGAAGGTCCATCTTAAGGGGTGTTTTCGCAAGGAACGTGTTGGTGAGCTCGAAAATTGATTTGGGGTCTCCGTTTGAGGTAAATTTTGTGAAATATCTGATGCCACGACCCTTTTTGTGACCACGATTTTGGGATTTTTTGAGACTTGATATCTCAGTCATTTTAGGTCCGATTTCTGTGATTTTTGGGGTTATCTTGAGTGGTTTTCAAAGAGAACGTGTTGGCGTGGTTGAAATTCATATTTGAACCTTTATTGGAGGTAATAATTATATTTTAGCTGCTTTCATAGCTCATTTTCGAGCTCAATTTTTTGGGAAATTTTGGAAGATGATTTCTTGGCTATTTTAGGTCCGAATTTGGTGATTCAAGAGCCTAGATTGTGGGGGTTTTTTGTGAGGATAGTCGTGGTATGGTTGGTTTCAGCAGTTGGGTCCTCATTTGTGATAATTTCGTGTAAATAGCAACTGCCATTGTGGTTCATTTTTAGTCTAATTTTAGGTTTTTCGTTGCATGTTCGTGTTGGGACTGTTCCGAGCTCCGAATTGTGTTCTAATTTGGAACACAAGTTAGGAAAGTTGTTTAGAACCTATATTTGCGGTTAATTCCCGAATTTCTGGCGCAGGTTCCACTTTCCCCATTTTTACCCCGAAATTGGTCTGTCTCCGTTTCTTGTGAATTTAGTGTCTACACAACCATAACGACACTACGATTCTATGTTTTACAGCATTGCAGTGATCTGAGGCCGTTCGAATGGAAAAATCATCGGCAGAGTAGTTTGGAGTGCGCATTGCTAGGCCTATAGATAGGCTATGACTTCCCTTTCTTTTAGATTGAGTCTAAATGTGTGAGCGTATGTGGATTTGCATGAATATAGGGGCAGGGAACTATATTAGCATGCCTTGTTCGATAAAATTCATATTTAGATTGTCTCCGGGTTCAGCGGGTACTTGAATTGTTATATTTCAT
This sequence comes from Solanum verrucosum, assembly GCF_900185275.1. Taxonomy (NCBI): domain Eukaryota; kingdom Viridiplantae; phylum Streptophyta; class Magnoliopsida; order Solanales; family Solanaceae; genus Solanum; species Solanum verrucosum. Next base: position 65,328 of record NW_026019727.1, read on the forward strand.
CATCCTTGCTTATTTGTTTGGCCTAGTTTTGACTTATGAGTTATTATTGGAGCATGTTTGGCCTTAGTCTAGTCTTAGACTAGTGATGAATAGACTCACGATTATTCAGAGCCGATAGATTATATTATTTCCGCCCCGGTGTGACTTTGTGCGGCGTAGGTCATAGTAGACTGATATAGCAGACTTGGGTCTAATAGAGATGAGCTTTAGCTAGGTAGTGACTCAGGTGTGGGGCCTTAACATCCATAATTCCCGTATGATCCTAACTTTCTGCATTTCTGGCCGCCCTCCGGACCCGTTCGATGATACATACGGCTTCAGTTCGGTTCTTTTGTCACAGTGAGATGGTTAGAGCATATAGAAGATGGTTACGAAGAGTTGCCCATGACTTTTAGATACGGGAATCCTTGGATGGATTATTTGGAAGCTTTACGCTGCCGTGGAAACTTAAAAGGAGTTTCACCCGCGATTCGTAGTTCGGGCTCTGTTCTTCATGTTGCTGCTTATTTACCCTCCTATAATGGAGTCGACATACAAAGTCCGCCCCCTCTTGGGTTATATCACTTCATCTACTGGTAGTCGACATCCACGGTTCGAGGTCCGGGCTCTGTGCTCTCCCTTGCAGAGTTTGGCTCTATCGGCGTATCTACTATAGACAGACTCATAGCTCGGGAATACTGACAATTCTGTAATGCTTCGGGTTTACACATCTCCTCTAGTCTTAGTTTAGCATTTCTATGTACCTAACAGGCTTATGGGGTCAGTTCGGGTTTTTACTTCAATTTGCGCACGAGTGTACCTTCTGGGCTTATGTGGGCCTAGTTTGAGTAGTCACCTTAGGTTTGTTATAAAAACACTCGTATGCATACCTTTACTTCTCTTGTTCGTGACCTCTGTCTGTGTTTTATTCTAGTATTTCCTATTGCTTTTACCTTTCTTACTCAGTCGGCCTATGATGCCTATTGGCAACATTTTCACTGGTACTCATACTACACTTTGCATTTATTTTTGTGATGTAGGACCGAGCACCAGTCATCAGCGCCGCTATTCGAGCCAGTAGCAGCCAGTATCCGGAGACGAGGGTGAGCACAGCGTCCTGATCATTGTTGTCTCTTTCTGTACATATATTTTGTGGCTCGTCTTTTGTACTTGAGACATGTCCTTGTAGTTGCGTATATTTCTGTATGTTGGTCCACTTTTGGGACTTGTACTCTTAGTATGACTCTGTACTTGTGACTTCCAGGTTCTGGAAGGGATTCACTTCTTATATATGTATTCTTTTGGCTTGCCTTATTCCTTTTTGTTGTTATTGTTTCTGCCACTTCGTTTCTGCCCTTTTACCCACTGCTAGTTGTTCTGGGTTTCGGGTTGACTTACCTACTGGTGGGATATAGTAGGTGCCATCACGGCTCGAGTAATCAGGTCGTGACATAAAAACACCTCAAAAAATTCCCGAATCGCACCAGTCACCTTAGAATATCTATACGAATAAAATATCAAAATTTCACATTTTTTCGTGATTGCCCAAAAAATGTCAAAAATTTTAATTCGTAAATGTCCGAAAAAGATAAAAATCAAGAAAAAGAAATGAAAATACCTCAAAAAATTCCTGAATCGCACCAGTCACCTTAGAATATCGATACAAATAAAATATCAAAATATCGCATTTTTTCGTAACTGCTTGAAAAATATAAAAATCAAGAAAAAGAAATAAAAACACCTCAAAAAAATCTTGAATCCAGTCACCTTAGAATATCGATACGACTAAAATATCAAAATTTTACATTTTTTCGTGACTACCCAAAAAATATCAAAAATTTTAATTCGTAAACGTCCGAAAATATAAAAATCAACAAAAAGACATAAAAAACACCTCAAAAAAATCCAGAATCGCACCAGTCACCTTAGAATATAGATATGAATAAACTATTAAAATTTCACATTAATTTGTGACAGTCTGAAAAATATCAAAAAAATTTAATTCGTAAGCGTCCAAAAAATTTAAAAATCAAGAAACAGACATAAAAACACCTCAAAAAATTCTCGAATCCAGTCACCTTAGAATATTGATATGACTAAAGTATCAAAATTTAACATTTTTTCGTGACTTCCCAAAATATTACAAAATTTTTAATTAGTACACGTCTGAAAAATATAATAATCAAGAAAAAGACATAAAAACACCTCCAAAAATTCTTGAATCGCATAAGTCTGCTTAGATTATCAATAAGAGCAAAATATAGAAATTTCATATTTTTTCGTGACTGCCCAAAAAATATCAAAAAATTAAATACATAAACATCCGAAAAGTATAAAAATCAAGAAAATGACATAAAAACACCTCAAAAAATTCCCGAATCGTACCAGTCACCTTAGAATATCGATACGAATAACATAATAAAATTTCACATTTTTTGGTGACCGCCTGAAAAATATCAAAAAATTTAATTCGTAAACGTCCGAAATATATAAAAATCAATTAAAAGGCATAAAAACACATCAAAAAAAATTCACGAATCGCATCAGTCACCTTAGAATATAAATACAAATTAAATATAAAATTTTCATATTTTTTCGTGATTGCCCGAAAAATATAAAATTCAAGAAAGACTTAAAAACACCTCAAAAAAACCTTGAATAGCATCAGTAACCTTAGAATGTTGATACGAATAAAATATAAAAAGATCATATTTTTTCGTGACTGCCTAAAAAATATCAAAAATTTTAATTTGCAACCGTCCGAAAAATATAAAAATCAAGAAAAAGACATAAAAACACATAAAAAAATCTCGAATCGCACCATTCACCTGAGAATATTTGTACGAATAAAATATCAAAATTTCACATTTTTTCGTGACTACCCGAAAAAATCAAAATATTTAATTCGTAAACATCTGAAATATATAAATATAAAGAAAAAGACATAAAAACACTTCAAAAAATTCGCGAATCGCACAACTCACCTTAGAAAATCCATACGAACAAAATATCAAAAATTCACATTTTTTCGTGTCCGCTCGAAAAATATCAAAAATAATAATTAATAAACATTCAAATATATAAAAATCAAGAAAAAGACATAAAACCACCTAAAAAATATCCCAAATCGCACTAGTCACCTTAGAATATCGATACAAACAAAGTATCAAATTTTCACATTTTTTCGTGACTCCCCGAAAAATATAAAAAAATTAATTCGTAAACGTCAGAAAAATATAAAAATTAAGAAAAACCATAAAAATACCTCAAAAAATTTTTTGAATCGCACAAGTCACCTTAGAATATCGATACGAATAAAATATCAAAAATACACATTTTTTTGTGACTGCCTAAAAATATCAAAAATTTTAATTCGTTAACGTCCGAAAAATATAAAAATCAAGAAAAAGCCATAAAAACACCTTAAAAATTCTCGAATCGCACTAGTTACCTTAGAATAACGATATAAATAAATTATCAAAATTTCACATTTTTTTGTGACCGCCCATAAAACATCAAAAAAATTATTTCGTAAACGTCCGAAAAATATAAAAATTAAGAAAAAGACATAAAAACACCTTAAAAAATTCTCGAATCGCACCAGTCACCTTAGAATATCGATACGAATAAAATACCAAAATTTCACATTTTTTAGTGATTGCTTGAAAAATATCAAAATATTTAAGTCGTAAACGTCTGAAAAATATAAAAATCAAGAAAAAGACTAAAAAAAACACCTTAAAAAATTCTCGAATTGCACCAGTCACCTTAGAAATATCAATACGAATAGAATATAAAAATTTCACATTTTTTCTTTATTACCCGAAAAATATAAAAATCAAGAAAAACACATAAAAACACCCCAAAAAATTCCTGCGTCGCATCAGTCACCTTAGAATATCGATACGAATATAATATCAAAATGTCACATTTTTTTGTGACTACCCAAAAAATATCAAAAATTTTAATTTTTAAACATTCGAAAATATATAAAAATCAAGAACTAGGCATAAAAACAGCCTAAAAAATTCTCAAATCGCACCAGTTACCTTAGAATATCGATACAAATAAAAAATTAAAATTTCACATTATTTCGTGACAACACAAAAAATAACAAAAATTTTATTTCGTAAACGTCCGAAAAATATAAAAATTAAGAAAAAGACATAAAAATACCTCAAAAAATTCCCGAATCGCACCAGTCACCTCAGAATATCGACACGAATAAAATTTCAAAATTTCACAATTTTTAGTGACTACCCGAAAAAATATCAAAAAATTTAATTCGTAAACGTCTGAAAAATATAAAAATCAAGCAAGAGACATAAAAACACCTCAAAAAATTCCCGAATCGCACCAGTCACCTTAGAATATCGATACGAAAAGAATGTCAAAATTTCACTTTTTTTGTGACTGCCCGAAATTGATCAAAAATTTTAATTCGTAAACGTTCGAAAAATATAAAGATCAAGAAAAAGAGGTAAGAACTCCTCAAAAAAATCTCGAATCGCACAAGTCACCTTAGAATATCAATACAAATAATATATCAAAATTCACATTTTTTCGTGACTGACCGAAAAATATAAAAAAAATTAGTTCGTAAACGTCCGAAAAATATAAAAATCAAGACAAAGACAAAACAACACCTAAAAAGTTCTCGAATCTGACCAGTCACTTAGAATACAATACGAATAGATTATCAAAATTTCATATTTTTCATGACCGCCTGAAAAATATCAAAAATCTTAGTTCTTAAACGTCCGCAAAATATAAAAATCAAGAAAAAGACATAAAAAACACCTCAAAAAATTCATGAATCGCACCAGACTACCTTCGAATATGATACTAATAAGATATCAAAATTTCACATTTTTTCGTTACTGTCCAAAAATTTCTAAATTTTTAATTCATAAGGGTCCGAAAAATATAAAAGTCAAGAAAAAGACATAAAAACACTTCAAAAAATTTTTTGAATCGCACTACTACACCTTACAATATTGATACGAATAAAATATCAAAATTTCACATTTTTTCGTCACGGCTCGAAAAATATCAAAATTTTTAATTCGTAAACGTTGATAAAATATAAAAATCTAGAAAAATACATAAAAACAGCTCAAAAAATTCCCGAATCGCACCAGCCACCTTAGAATATCGATATGACTAAAATATCAAAATTTCATATTTTTTCGTGACAGCAAGAAAAATATCAAAAAGTTTAATTCATAATCGTCCGAAAAATATAAAAATAAAGAAAAAGATATAAAAACAACTAAAAAAAATCCAGAATCGCATGTGTCACCTTAGAATATCGATATGAATAAAATATCAAAATTTTACATTTTTTCTTGACTGTGCAAACAATAAAATTCGCGTTGAGAAAATAATAATCAAGAATGAAAATTATGCAACAATCGTATTTATTGATTTAAAGTGCAATTGTTACAATCTCAATGATTCCTCTGAATTCGCCTTTTCAAATATAAATTCAAGGTCTCTTAAGTTTGATCTTGTTCTTGTTCTTGGACTTTAATCTTGGATTCAAGGGCCTTTGGAGCTTGTTCTTGAATCTTTGATGAACTTGGACTTTAACTTTATCTTGATCTTGACTTCTAGTTGAATCCAAGGGCTTCGAGCTTGATCTTGAATCTGGCGGTCTTGATCTTGATCGTTCTTGAACTTGAACTTATCTTGATCTTGACTTCTAGTTGGATCCAAGGGCTTCGAGCTTGATCTTGAATTCAGCGGTCTTGATCTTGATCGTTCTTGAACTTGAACTTTATCTTGATCTTGACTTCTAGTTGAATCCAAGGTCTTCGAGCTTGATCTTGAATCTGACGGTCTTGATTTTGATTGTTCTTGAACTTGAACTTTATCCTGATCTTGACTTCCAGTTGATACCAAGGGCTTCGAGCTTGATCTTGAATCCGGTGGTCTTGATCTTTATCGTTCTTGAAACTTGAACGCTTCAATTCTTAAACTTGAACACTTGAATTCTTGAACTCTTGAGTTCTTGAATCCTTAAACTTATAGCTTATAGAGAAATTTGTGGCTTTTAATCTATGAGCTTTCTCTAGCTTCTTGTTAGAATTCTTGGTTCTTTTTCTGAATTATGAGGACCCCTATTTATAGTTTTAGAATAGAGGAGTTGTGATAGGAATAGGATTCCCTTCAGCCAATCAGATTTAAGTGACATGACATATAGGCTTTATGGAGTGGGCTTTATTTAAAGGGAAAAAGGACAAATATACCCCCGAACTTTGATAAATGGTACGTCTATACCCTCCGTTATACTTTTCGTCCGTCTCAACCCTTGCCGTCCAATAATCGGTGCACATTTTCCCCTCCCACTAACGGCACCCTCTTTGTGTACACGTGGCGAAATCCTAAGCCACTACCCGATTGACCAACTTTTTTAACCCAAATTCTAAGAACCCGCCCCATAACCCAATAAACCCACCCAATTTGTGGGTAAAATATACCTTCTAAAATTTAAAATTTGGGTCTTTTCTTTAGATTTTAAATTCAATAATTAGTAAAATTTACACTCAATAATTAGAAAAATTAAACTCAATAATTAGTAAAATTTGCCGAAAAAGACTCCAATTCATTAACATCTTCACTAACAAAAGCAACAAAAACAGGCATCAACTTTCGCATTTGGGCACCACAAGCAGCAGCAACAGACATCCAACTTTAGCTTATGAATCCTCTAACCCTTTGACTGCATTTAAGGACGAGGCTGGACAAAATGATACACTGATGTGTGTTTCTAAGAAACCGCCGGCATTTGAGGCAGCAATTGCACCGATGAACTCTCTAAAATCTAATGAACTAGGTTAGGGTTTGTGAGATGAACAAAATGATTTAGGATTTGAGTCTTTTCTTTAGATTTTAAAGAGTATATTTTACCCACAAATCGGGTGATTTATTGGGTTATGGGTGGGTTCTTCAGATTTTAGAAGGTATATTTACCCACAAATTGGGTGGGTTTATTGGGTTATGGGGCGGGTTCTTAGAATTTGGGTTTAAAAAGTTGGTCAACCGGGTAGTGGCTTAGGATTTCGCCACGTGTACACAAAGAGGGTGCCGTTAGTGGGAGGGGCAAATGTGCACCGATTATTGGACGGCAAGGGTTGAGACGGACGAAAAGTATAACGGAGGGTATAGACGTACCATTTATCAAAGTTCGGGGGTATATTCGTCCTTTTTCCCTTATTTAAATCCATATTTATCAAATTTAAATAATTATATCAATTATATTAATCCATAATATTTTTTTGGACTAATATATTCATGAATTTAATATAATCCGAATCACTTTATAAATTTATATTTAATAAATTTTAAGTGACTACAAATGCTCCCTTCTTCAAGTCTTGTCGAGATATTTATCTTTCAAAGACTAGACTTGAAGAATTTGAAAACTTCAACTTGCAAACTTGAAGAATTTGAAGATTTCAACTTGTAGACTTGATGAATTTGAAGACTTCATCTTGAAACAACTTTTATTCATAGGGGTTTACCCATCGAGTTACCACCATTTGGTGCAAGTCTGAAGTTTGATGGAAGACAACTCATAGCTTTAACTTTCATGTGACAAATCAAGTGGGAACAAGTGGTTTTTGACACTCATGCAACTGAACTTATGATATATTCTATGTGCCTACGTACCTCAGTGAAGAGGATCAAGTCACAACGCAGTTCGGGGGATTGAGTGATTTTTTTGTTGTTTTTTTTTGTTGTGCCATACACAATTTATACTCTTGCGGGCCAGGAGTGACATGCAGTTTAGTCTCGTACCTTAAGGAGCATTTTAACTTGAAGATTTAGCTCAAATTTAAAGAGCTTTATAATATACAGTTTAGGCTCGTGTCTCAAGGAGCATTTTAACTTGAAGATTTATCTCAAATTTAAAGAGCTTTATAATATACAGTTTAGGCCATGTCTCAAGGAGTATTTTAACTTGAAGATTTATCTCAAATTAAAGAGTTTTATGATATATAGTTTAGGCTTCCGTCTCAAGGAGCATTCCAACTTGAAGATTTAACTCAAACTTGAATATTTAAGTAACATACAATTTAAGCTCGTGTTTCACGGAGCATTTCAGCTTGAATATTTAAATCAAATTTGAAGATATTTGTGATATACAGTTTTGTCTCATGCATCTAGGAGTGCTTCAACTTGAAGATTTAGCTCAAATTTGAAGAGTTTTGTGATATGAAGTTTAGCCTCGTGCGTCTAGGAGCGTTTAGATATACATTGACTCTTCAAAGTCATCTTCGGATGCAGACTTACCCCATTTTGGAGTTCTTCTTTATCTTCATCTTCATGAGGTCCACAGACAGGAGATTATTGATCTTCTCTTAAAGTCATGCGTAATTACATGTCATGTGCACAGTTGCGAACTCTTCGAACGTATTGGGCTTTAATCCTGCAAAATGTAATGAAGACCCCAATTCATACCTTGGATGCACATTTCAATGCTAGAAGTTTCACTAAGGCGATCTTTGTAGTTGAGGTTCAGACTTCTCCAACGATTGATAAAGTCAACAACTAGCTATCTTCACCTTGACAAGCCTTTGTCAGTTCAATCATACTAACGACACGTCTCGTGCTATAGAAACGATTAAGAAACTATTGCTCTAACAGCTCCCAACTATCTATAGAATTAGGTTCGAGATTTGTGTACCAATCAAATGCATTTTCTCTAAGAGATCGAACGAATTCTTTAACAAGATGATCACCATACGTCCCAGCATCATTGCACGTCTCGATAAAGTGCGCTATATGTTGTTTGGGATTTTCTTTGCCATCAAATTGTTGAAGATTAGGAGGTTGATAGCCCTTAGGCATTTTCAAGTTATCAATCCTTTGTGTATATGGCTTTACATATGTGGGAGAAAATTTGGATGAAAACTCAGATTTGTCTTCGATAGTCTCTATGATAAAGTCCTTCAATTGATCAATTGGAATAAAACCTTCAGCAAATATATGAATTTCTTTGATCTTTGTTGCTTAACGCAAGACTCTCCTTCGTCTTGAACTTTAGGAAGCTTCAAATGTGCTTGAATCGAATTTCTCTCAATCATGTTATCCATCTTATTTGTTAGCTTGGAAAGCTTAGCATCTTGTTCGTGTGCGTACTTTGTCAGGCCTTCAATTGCTTTAGTTAAGCTCGCTAGTTGTTCTTCTATAGTGGAAGACATTTTGATAACTTGTGATGCTTGAAAAGTTGAGATGAGAGGTAGAGATTGTCCCCCTGGGGATGCCAGAATTTGTAGACAATAAAATTCGCGTCGAGAAAATAATAATCAAGAACGAAAAATTATGCAGCAATCGTATTTATTGATTTAAAGTGAGAGTGTTACAATTTCTATGATTCCTCTAAAATCGCCTTTTCAAATATAAATTCAAGGGTTCATAAGTTTGATCTGAATTTTGTTCTTGTTCTTGGACTTTAATCTTGGATTCAAGGGCCTTTGGAGCTTGTTCTTTAATCTTTGTTGAACTTGGACTTTAACTTTATCTTGATCTTGATTTCTAGTTGAATCCAAGTGCTTCGAGCTTGATCTTGAATCCGGCGGTCTTGATCTTGATCTTGATCTTGATCTTTGATCGTTCTTGAACTTGAATTTTATCTCGACCTTGACCTATAATGGAATCCAATGGCTTCAAGCTTGATCTTGAATTCGACGGTTTTGATCTTGATCGTTCTTGATCTTGACTTCTAGTTGAATCCAAGGGCTTCAAGCTTGATCTTGAATCCGGCGGTCTTGATCTTGATCGTTCTTGAACTTGAACTTTATCTTAGATCTTGACTTCTATTGAATCCAAGGTCTTCGAGCTTGATCTTGAATCTGACGGTCTTGATTTTGATTGTTCTTGAACTTGAACTTTATCTTGATCTTGACTTCCAGTTGATACCAAGGGCTTCGAGCTTGATCTTGAATCCGGTGGTCTTGATCTTTATCGTTCTTGAAACTTGAACGCTTCAATTCTTAAACTTGAACACTTGAATTCTTGAACTCTTGAGCTCTTGAGCTCTTGAGTTCTTGAATCCTTAAACTTATAGCTTATAGAGAAATTGTGGCTTTTAATCCATGAGCTTTCTCTAGCTTCTTGTTAGAATTCTTGGTTCTTTTTCTGAATTATGAGGACCTCTATTTATAGTTTTAGAATAGAGGAGTTGTGATAGGAATAGGATTCTCTTCGGCCAATTAGATTTAAGTGACACGACATATGGGCCTTATGGAGCGGACTTTATTTAAATCCATATTTAATATATTTAAATAATTAAATCAATTATATTAATCCATAATACTTATTTGGACTAATATATTCATGAATTTAATATAATCTGAATCACTTTATAAATTTATCTTTAATAAATTTTAAGTGACTACAGACTACCCGAAAAATATCAAAACTTTTAATTCGTAATTGTCCAAAAAAGATAAAAATCAAGAAAGAAACATAAAAACACCTCAAAAAATTCCAAGAGTCACACTAGAATAACGATACGAATAAAATATCAAAATTTCACATTTATTCTTGACTGCCCGAAAGATATCAAAATATTTAATTTGTAAACGTCCGAAAAATATACAAATCAAGAAAAAGACATAAAAACACCTTAAAAAATATCGGAATCGCACCACTCACCTTATAATATCGATACGAATAAAATATCAAAATTTCACTTTTTTTCATGACTACCCAAAAAATATCAAAAAATTTAAGTCGTAAACGTCTAAAAATATAAAAATCAAGAAATAGACATAAAAATACCTTTAAAAATTCCCGAATCTCACTTGTCACCTTAGAATATCGATACAAATAAAATATAAAAATTTCACATTTTTTCGTAACTGTTCGAAAAATATAAAAATCAAGAAAAAGACTTAAACCACCTCAAAAAATTCTCAAATCGCACCAGTCACCTTAGAATATCGATACGAATAAAATATCAAAATTTAACATTTTTTCATTACTGCCCGACAAATATCAAATATTTTAATTCGTAAATGTCCGAAAAATAGAAATATCAAGAAAAAGACATAAAAATACATTAAAAAATTCTCGAATTGCACCAGTCACCTTAGAATATCAATACAAATGAAATATCAAAATTTCACATTTATCGTGACTGCATGAAAATTTTCAAAAAATTTAATTCATAAACGTACGAATATAAAATCAAGAAAATCATAAAAACACCTCAAAAAATTCTCAAATCGCACCAGTCACCTTAGAATATCGATACGAAGAAAATTTCACATTTTTTCGTGACTGTCTGAAAAATATCAAAACATTTAATTCGTAAACATCTGGAAAATATAAAAATCATGAAAAAGACATAAAACACCTCAAAAACTGCACGAATCGCACTTGTCACCTTAGAATATCGATACAAATAAAATATTAAAATTTCACATTTTTTCGTGACTGCTCGAAAAATATAAAAAAATTTAATTCGTATCTGAAAAATATAAAAATCAAGCAAAGGACATAAAAACAAATCAAAAAATTCTCAAATCGCACCAGTTACCTTAAAATATCGATACGAATAAAATATCAAAATTTCAGATTTTTTCGTGACTGCCCGAAAATAACAAAAAAATGAATTTGTAAACGTCTGAAAAATATAAAAATCAATAAAAACACATCAAAATATTCTCGATTTGCACTAGTCACCTTAGAATATCAATATGAATAAAATATCAAAATTTTACGACCTCAAAAAATTCCTGAATCACACCTGTCATTTTATAATATCGATACGAATAAAATATCAAAATTTCACATTTTTCATGACTGTCAGAAAATATCAAAAATTTTAATTCGTTAACGTCCAAAAATATATAATTCAAGAAAAATACTTAAAAACACCTTGAAAATATCCTGAATCACACCAGTCACCTTAGAATTTCTATACAAAAAAATCATCAAAATTTCACATTTTTACGTGAATGCCCAAAAAATATCAAAAATTTAATTCGTAAATGTCCGAAAAAAACAATAACAAAGAAAAATAAGTTAAAACACCTCAAAAAATCCCGAATAGCACCAATCACCTTAAAATATCGATACGAATAAAATAGCACATTTTTGGGACTGCCCGAAATATATCAAAATTTTTAATTCGTATATGATCGAAAAATAAAAATCTGTTAAATTACATAAAAATACCTCAAAAATTCCCCAATCGCACCAGTAACCTTCGAATATCGATAGGAATAAAATATCAAAATTCACTATTTTTCGTGATAGCCCAAAAAATATCAAAAATTTCAATTCGTAACCATTCAAAAAATATAAATTCAAGAAAAAAATATAAAAACATCTCAAAAAATTCCCGAATCGTACCTATCACCTTAGAATATTGATACGAATAAAATATCAAAATTTTACTATTTTTCGTGCTTGGTCAAAAAATATATTTAAAAAAAAGATAAATAAAACCTCAAAAGTTTCCGAATCGCACCAGTCACCTTAGAATATCGATACGAATGGAATATCAAATTTTCACAATTTTTTATGACTGCCTGAAAAATATCAAAAATTTTAATTCGTAAACGTCTGAAAAACATGAATATCAAGAAAAAGACATAAAAACACATCAAAATTTTCTGAATCACCCAGCCACCATAGAATATCGATACTAATAAAATATCAAAATATCACATTTTTTCATGATTGCCCGAAAAATATCAATAATATTAATTCATAAAACATTTGAAAGATATTAAAATCAAGAAAAACCATAAAAAAAAACACCTCACAAAATTAATGAATCGCACCTATTATGTTAGAATATCAATACGAATAAAATATCAAAATTTCACATTTTTTGTGACTGACCGAAAAATGTGAAAAATATTAATTCATATAAAAACACATCAAAAATATTCCAAATCGCACCAGTCACCTTAGAATATCGATACAAATAGGATATCAAAAATTTTACGTTTTTTCGTGATTGCCTGAAAAATATTAAATTTTTTAATTCATAGACGTCCGAAAAATATAAAAATCAAGAAAAAGACATAAAAACACATCAAAAAAGTCCCAAATCTCACCAATCACCTTAGAGTATCGATACGTATAAAATAACAAAAATTTACATTTTTTCATGACTGCCCCGAAAAATATAAGAAAAAAGAAAAAAACATAAAAACACCTCAAAAATTTCCCGAATCGCACTTGTCACCATATAATATCGATAGGAATAAAATATCAAATTTTCAAATTTTCAGGACTAACCAAAAAATATCAAAAATTTTAATTCGTAAACGTTCGAAAAATATAGAAATCAAGAAAAGACATAAAAACACCTAAACAATTCTCAAAGAGCACCAGTTTCCATCGAATATCGATACGAATAAAGTATCAAAATTTCATTTGCATTCGTAACATCCAAAAATATAAAAATCAAGAAAAAGACATAAAAACACTTCAAAGAATTCCCGAATCGCACCAGCCACATTAGAATATCGATACAAATAAATTATCAAAATTTCACATAAATTCGTAAACGTCCAAAAAATATCGACATGAATACAATATCAAGAGTTCACATTCTTTCGTGACTTCTCGAAAAATATCAAAAATTTTGATTCGTAAATGTTCGAAAATATAAAAATCAAGAAAAAGACCTAAAATCACCTCAAAAATTCATGTATCGCACCAGGCACGTTAGAATATCTACACGAATAGAATATCAAAATTTTACGTTTTTTCGTGGCTACACGAAAAGTCTTAAAAAATTTAATTCGTAAACGTCTGAAATATATAAAAATCAAGGAAAAGACATTAAAACACCTCAAAAATTTCTATCGTACTAGTCATCTTAGAATATCGAACAAATAAAATCACAATTTTTTCGTGACTGCCCAAAAAATATCAAAAATTTAATTCTTAAACGTCCTAAAAATATAAAATCAAGAAGATATAAAAAACACCTTAAAAAAATTCTCGAATCGCACCAGTCACCTTAGAATATCCATACGAACAAAATATCAAAATTACACATTTTTTCGTGCCTACCCGAAAAAGAACAAAAAATTTATATTCGTAAATGTCTGAAAATATAGAAATCAAGAAAAAGACATAAAAAATACATCAAACATTCTGAATCGCACCAGTCACCTTAGAATATCGATTCGAAATAGAATCACATATTTTCGTGACTCCCAGGAAAAATGTCAAAAATTTTAATTCATAAACGTCTGAAAAATATAAAGATAAAAAAATGACATAAAGACACCTCAAAAATTTTCAAATCGCACTGTCACCTTTAGAATATCGATACGAATGAAATATTAAAAGTTTCACATTTTTCGTGAAACCCCCGAAAAATATCAAAAAATTTAATTCGTAAATTGTCCGAAAATATAAAATCAGAAAAAATATTAAAAATATCTCAAAGATTTTCTGAATCGCACTTGTCACCTAGAAAATCGATACAAATAAAATATCAAAATATCACATTTTTCGTAACTGCAATAAAAATATAAGAAT
>NW_026019728.1:0-24062 GCF_900185275.1 Solanum verrucosum
CCTAAACCGTAAAAACCTAGATAAAAACCTTAACCAAAAAACCCTAAACCTACAAAAACACTAATCCCTAAACCCTATACCCTAACCTAAAACCCTAAATCCTAAACCTATAACCCCAAATCCTAAACTTTAAGAAATCGTAAAACCCATTTAAAACCACTATAAAACCCTAATCTCTAAACCCAAAATCCTAAAAATCCGTAAACCCTAAAACTAAAATACACAAATAAACACTAAGCCTTAAACCCTAAACCCTGAGAAACACTTAACCATTTAAAACCCAAAAACTGCTAAACCTAAAAAACTTTAAGCTCTTAACCCTCTGAAACCCTAATTCGTATTTGTTAAACCCTAAAAAATCACGAAATAAAAACACTAAACCCTAAACTGTAAAACCTATAAAACCCTAAAAATCATTAACATTAAAAATACAAAGCCCTAAACCTTTAAACCTAGATAAAATCCTTACTGTAAAACCGTAAATCCTAATCCTAAAACCCTAAACCCTAAACTATAAGAAACCGTAAATCCTATAAACCCTAAAAGAAACTCTAAAAAAAATTTAAAATGCCTACAAAACCGTAATCTCTAAACCCTAAGTTCTGAAAATCCGTAGACTATAAAACTAAAATACACAAATAAACCCTAAGCCCTAAACCCTAAACACTAAGAAACACTTAACCGTTAAAAAGCTTTAAAAAACCACTAAACCTAAAAAACTCTAATATATAAACCCTATAATGCCCTAAATCGTTTATACTAAACCCTATAAATACACATAAAATATATTATAAGCCCTAAATTCTAAAACATACAAAACATAAAAAGCATTAAACTAAAAATCCAAAGCGCTAAACCCTAATAGCCTAGATAAAACCCTTAACCCAAATCCCATAACCTAAAAAAAACCTCTGAAAACCCTATATCCTAAACCTAAAGACCTAAGAATCCCTAAACCCTTAACCTTAGGAAACCCGAAACCCTAACCTAAAACCCTAAATCTTAAACCTATAACCATAAATCCTAAACTTTAAGAAACCCTAAATTCTATAAACCCTAAAGAAATCCTATAACCCATTTAAAACCCCTACAAAACCCTAATTTCTAAGCCTTAAATCCTAAAAATCCGTAAACCCTAAAACTAAAATACACAAATAAACACCAAGCCATAAACCATAAACCCTAAGAAACACTTAACCTTTAAAAACCCAAAAACTGCTAAACCTAAAAAACTTTAAGCTCTTAACCCTCTGAAACCCTAATTCGTATACGCTAAACCCTAATATAACACAACCTAAAACCCTAAACCCTAAACTATATGAAACAGTAAATCCTATAAACCCTAAAAGATGTTCTAAAATCAATTTACAATGCCTACAAAACCGTAATCTCTAAATCCTAAGTCCTAAAAATCCGTAGACCATAAAACTAAAATACACAAATAAACCTAAGCCTAAACCCTAAAACCCTAAACACTAAGAAACACCTAACCCATAAAAAGCTTAAAAAAACCACTAAACCTAAAAAACTCTAATATATAAACCCTATAATGCCCTAAATCGTTTATGCTAAACTCTAAAATACACATAAAAAATATTATAAGCCCTAAACTCTAAAACTTACAAAACACTAAAAAGCATTAAACTAAAAATACAGAGCCCTAAACCCTAAATACCTAGATAAAACCCTTAACCCAAAAACCATAACCTCAAAAAACCCTAAATCATAAACCTAAAGCATTAAGAAACCCTAGACCCTTAACCTTAGGAAACCATAAATCCTATAACCCTAAAATCGACCCTAAAAATCCTGATTACCATTTAAAACCCCAACAAAACCCAAAGCTCTAAACCTGAATTCTAAAAATCTGTAAACCGTAAACCATAGATACATAACAAAACCCTAAGCCCAAAACCCTAAATTCTAAAAAACATTTAACCCTAAAAAACTCAAAAACCCCTAAATCTAAAAAACTCTAAGCTCTAAACTCTATAAAGCTGTAAATCGTATACGATAAACCCTAGAAAAACAAAAAAAACCGTAGCCCTAAACCCTAAACATATAAAATACTAAAAACATTAATCTACCCGGTGCCTTAAACAGTAAAACCCTAGTTAGAAACCTTAACCTAAAACTCTAAACCAACAAAAACACAAATCCCTAAACCCAATACCCTAACCTAAAACCCTAAATCCAAAACCTATAACCCTAAATCCTAAACTTTAAGAAACCCTAATTCCTATAAACCCTAAAACCCATTTAAAACCCCTACAAAACCCAAATCTCTAAACCTTCAATCCTAAAAATTCATAAACCCTAAACCAAAATACACAAATAAACCCTAAGCCTTAAACCCTAAACCCTAAGAATCACTTAACCTTTAAACATCATTAGAAACCCAAAAACCGCTAAACCTAAAAAACTTTAAGCTCTTAACCCTATGAAACCCTAATTTGTATATGTGAAACCCTAAAAAACACAAAATAAAACCCTAAGCCGTAAACTCTAAAACCTATAAAACCCTAAAAACCATTAACCTTAAAATCCAAACCCTTAAAAACTAGATAAAACCTTTACTATAAAACCCTAAAAATAAAATATTTATAAGTCCTAAACCCTAACCTACAACCCTAAATCCTAAACCTAAAACCCTAACACCTTAACTATAACAAACCGTAAAGCCTATAAACTCTAAAAGAAACTCTAAAACAATAAAACCGTAATCTCTAAACCCTAAGTCCTAAAAATCCGTAGACCATAAAACTAAAATACACAAATAAGCCCTAAACCCTAAACACTAAGAAAGACTTAACCCTTAAAAATATTAAAAACCCAAAAACCGCTAAACTTAAAAAACTCTAATATATAAACCCTATAAATCCCTAAATCGTATATGTTACACCCTTAAAATACACATAAAAAATTTGTAAGCCCTAAACTCTAAAGCCTATAAAACCCTAAAAAATCATTAAACTAAAAATGCAAAACCCTAAACCCTACAAACCTTGATAAAACCCTTAACCCAAAACCCATAACATAAAAAAACCCCTCCGAAAACCCTAAATCCTAATCATAAAGCCCTAAGAAACCCTAAACCGTTTACCTTAGGAATTCCTAAATCCTATAAACCCTAAAATCGACCCTAAAATGCCTAAATACCATTTAAAACCCCTACAAACCCAAAGGTCTAAACTCTAAATTCAAAAAATCTATAAACCGTAAACCATAGCTACACAACAAAACCCTAAGCCCAAAACCCTAAACTCTAAAAAAACCTAAGAAACACTTAGCCCTAAAAAAATCAAGAACCACTAAATCGAAAAAACTCTAAGCTCTAAACCCTATAAAGCTGTAAATCCTATAAGTTAAACCGTAAAAACACAAAAAAAACATAGCCCTAAACCCTAAACCTATAAAATCCTAAGAAACATTAAACTACCCAGAGCCCTAAACCATAAAAACCTAGATAAAAACATTAACCTAAAACCCTAAACCTACAAAAACACTAATCCCTAAACCCTAAACCCTGTCCTAAAACCCAAAATCCTAACCTATAACCCTAAATCCTAAACTTTAAGAAACCCTAAATCCTATAAATACTAAAGAAAACCTAAAACCCAATTATAACCCCTACAAAACCATGATCTCTAAACCCTAAATCCTAAAAAACTGTAAACCCTAAAACTAAAATACGCAAATAAACCCTAAGCCTTAAACCCTAAACCACAAGAAACTCTTACCCTTTAAAAATCCTTAAACACCAAAAAAACCGCTAAACCTAAAAAGCTTTAAGATCTTAACCCTATGAAACCCTAATTCGTATATGTGAAACTCTAAAAACCACAAAATAAAACCCTAAATACCATTTAAAACCCCTTCAAAACCCAAAGGTCTAATCTCTAAATTCTAAAAATCTGTAAATCGTAAACCAAAGCTACACAACAAAAACCCTAAGCCCAAAACCCTAAATTCTTAAAAACCCTAAGAAACACTTAACCCTAAAAAGCTCAAGAACCCTAAATCTAAAAAACTCTAAGCTCTAAATCCTATAAAGCGCTAAATCGTATATGTTAAACCCTAAAAACACAAAGAAACCATAGCCCTAAACCCTAAACCTATAAGATCCAAAAAAACATTAACCTATCGAGACACCTAAACCGTAAAACCATAGATAAAAACCTGAACCTAAAACCCTTAACCTACAACAACACTAATCCCTAAACCCTATACCTTAACCTAAAACCCTAAATCCTAAACCTATAACCCTAAATCCTAAAATTTAAGAAACACTAAAACCCATTTAAAACACCTACAAAACCCTAATCTCTAAACCCTAAATCCTAAAAATCCGTAAACCCTAAACTAAAATACACAAATAAAGACTTAGCCTTAAACCCTAAACCCTAAGAAACACTTAACCTTTAAAAACCCAAAATCCGCTAAACCTAAAAACTTTAAGCTCTTAACACTATGAAACCCTAATTCGTATATCTAAAACCCTAAAAAGCATTAGCATTAAAAATCCAAAGCCCTAAACCCTTTAAACCTAGATAAAACCCTTACTATAAAATCCTAAACATAAAATATTTCTAAGACCTAAACCCTGACCTAAAACCCTAAATCCTAAACCTAAAACCCAAAACCCTAAATTATAAGAAATCGTAAAGCCTATACACCCTAAAAGAAACTCTATAAACAATTTAAAATGTCTACGAAATTGTAATCTCTAAACCCTAAGTCCTAAAAATCCGTATACCATAAAACTAAATACACAAATAAACCCTAAGCCCTAAACCCTAAACACTAAGATAGAGTTAATTATTAAAAACCATAAAAACTGTAAAAACCCGAAACCGCTAAACCTAAAAAACTCTAATATATAAACCCTATAAAGCTTTGAATCGTATATGCTAAACCCTAAAAATACACATAAAAATTATTCTAAGCCCTAAACTCTAAAAACTATAAACCCTAAAAAAATCATTAAACTAAAAATCCAAAGCCCTAAACCCTAAAAACCTTAATAAAACACTTAACTCAAACCCATAACCTAAAAAAAACCCTCCGAAAACCCTAAATCCTTAACCTAAAGCCCTAATAAACACTAAACCCTTAACCTTGGGAAACCCTAAATCCTATAAACCCTAAAATCGACCCTAAAAACCATAAATACCATTTAAACCCCTACAAAACACAAACCTCTAAACTCTAAATTCTAAAAATCTGTAAACCGTAAGCCATAGCTACACAATAAAACCCTAAGAAACACTGAACCCTAAAAAAGTCAAGAACCCCTAAATCTAAAAAACTCTAAGCTCTAAACCCTATAAAGCCGTAAATCTTATATGTTAAACCCTTAAAACACAAAAAAAACCATAGCCCTAAACCCTAAACTTATAAAATCCTAAAACACAATAACCTACCCAGAGCCCTAAACCGTAAAAACCTAGATAAAAACCTTAACCAAAAACCCTAAACCTACAAAAACACTAATCCCTAAACCCTATACCCTAACCTAAAACCCTAAATCCTAAACCTATAACCCCAAATCCTAAACTTTAAGAAATCGTAAAACCCATTTAAAACCACTATAAAACCCTAATCTCTAAACCCAAAATCCTAAAAATCCGTAAACCCTAAAACTAAAATACACAAATAAACACTAAGCCTTAAACCCTAAACCCTGAGAAACACTTAACCATTTAAAACCCAAAAACTGCTAAACCTAAAAAACTTTAAGCTCTTGACCCTCTGAAACCCTAATTCGTATTTGTTAAACCCTAAAAAATCATGAAATAAAAACACTAAACCCTAAACTGTAAAACCTATAAAACCCTAAAAATCATTAACATTAAAAATCCAAAGCCCTAAACCCTTTAAACCTAGATAAAATCCTTACTGTAAAACCGTAAATCCTAATCCTAAAACCCTAAACCCTAAACTATAAGAAACCGTAAATCCTATAAACCCTAAAAGAAACTCTAAAAAAATTTAAAACGCCTACAAAACCGTAATCTCTAAACCCTAAGTTCTGAAAATCCGTAGACTATAAAACTAAAATACACAAATAAACCCTAAGCCCTAAACCCTAAACACTAAGAAACACTTAACCGTTAAAAAGCATTAAAAACCCACTAAACCTAAAAAACTCTAATATATAAACCCTATAATGCCCTAAATCGTTTATACTAAACCCTATAAATACACATAAAATATATTATAAGCCCTAAATTCTAAAACATACAAAACACTAAAAAGCATTAAACTAAAAATCCAAAGCGCTAAACCCTAATAGCCTAGATAAAACCCTTAACCCAAATCCCATAAACTAAAAAAAACCTCTGAAAACCCTATATCCTAAACCTAAAGACCTAAGAATCCCTAAACCCTTAACCTTAGGAAACCCGAAACCCTAACCTAAAACCCTAAATCTTAAACCTATAACCATAAATCCTAAACTTTAAGAAACCCTAAATTCTATAAACCCTAAAGAAATCCTATAACCCATTTAAAACCCCTACAAAACCCTAATTTCTAAGCCTTAAATCCTAAAAATCCGTAAACCCTAAAACTAAAAATACACAAATAAACACCAAGCCATAAACCATAAACCCTAAGAAACACTTAACCTTTAAAAACCCAAAAACTGCTAAACCTAAAAAACTTTAAGCGCTTAACCCTTCGAAACCCTAATTCGTATACGCTAAACCTTAATAAAACACAACCTAAAACCCTAAACCCTAAACTATATGAAACAGTAAATCCTATAAACCCTAAAAGATGTTCTATAATCAATTTACAATGCCTACAAAACCGTAATCTCTAAATCCTAAGTCCTAAAAATCCGTAGACCATAAAATTAAAATACACAAATAAACCTAAGCCATAAACCCTAAACCCTAAACACTAAGAAACACCTAACCCATAAAAAGCTTAAAAAAACCACTAAACCTAAAAAACTCTAATATATAAACCCTATAATGCCCTAAATCGTTTATGCTAAACTCTAAAAATACACATAAAAAATATTATAAGCCCTAAACTCTAAAACTTACAAAACACTAAAAAGCATTAAACTAAAAATACAGAGCCCTAAACCCTAAATACCTAGATAAAACCCTTAACCCAAAAACCATAACCTAAAAAAAAAACCTCAAAAACCCTAAATCATAAACCTAAAGCATTAAGAAACCCTAGACCCTTAACCTTAGGAAACCATAAATCCTATAAACCCTAAAATCGACCCTAAAAATCCTGATTACCATTTAAAACCCCAACAAAACCCAAAGCTCTAAACCCTGAATTCTAAAAATCTGTAAACCGTAAACCATAGATACATAACAAAACCCTAAGCCCAAAACCCTAAATTCTAAAAAACACTTAACCCTAAAAAACTCAAAAACCCCTAAATCTAAAAAACTCTAAGCTCTAAACTCTATAAAGCTGTAAATCGTATACGATAAACCCTAGAAAAACAAAAAAAACCGTAGCCCTAAACCCTAAACATATAAAATACTAAAAAACATTAATCTACCCGGTGCCTTAAACAGTAAAACCCTAGTTAGAAACCTTAACCTAAAACTCTAAACCAACAAAAACACAAATCCCTAAACCCAATACCCTAACCTAAAACCCTAAATCCAAAACCTATTAAAATGCCAACAAAACCGTAATCTTTAAACCCTAAGTCCTAAAAATCCGTAAACCATAAAACTAAAATACAGAAATAAACCCTAAGCCCTAAACCCTAAACACTAAGAAAGACTTAACCCTTAAAAACCTTAAAAACCCAAAAACCGCTAAACCTAAAAAACTCTAATATATAAACCCTATAAATCCCTAAATCGTATATGCTACACCCTAAAAATACACATAAAAAAAATTCTAAGCCCTAAACTCTAAAACTTATAAAACCCTAAAAATCATTAAACTGAAAATCCAAAGCCCTAAACCCTAAAAACCTTGATAAAACAGTTAACCCAAAATGCATTACCTAAAAAAAATCCTCCAAAAACCCTAAATCCTAAACCTAAAGACCTAAGAAACCCTAAACCCTTAACCTTAGGAAACACTAAATCCTATAAACCCTAAAATCGACCCTAAAAATCCTAAATACCATTTAAAACCCCTACAAAACCCAAAGGTCTAAACTCTAAATTCTAAAAAGTTGTAAATCTTAAACCATAGCTACACAAAAAAACCCTAAACTCTAAAAAGCCCTAAGAAACACTTAACCCTAAAAAAACTCAAGAACCCCTAAATCTAAAAAACTATAAGCTCTAAATCCTATAAAGCCCCAAATCGTATATGTTAAACCCTAAAAACACAAAAAACCATAACCCTAAACCCTAAACATATAAAATCCTAAAAAACATTAACATACCCAGAGCCATAAACCGTAAAAACCAAGATAAAAACCTTAACCTAAAACCCTAAACCTACAAAAACAATAATCCCTAAACCCTAAACCCTAACCTAAAACCCTATCGCTTCCTCATTTCTCAAATTTTTTCTCTCTCTAAAAATTTGTTTTCAAAAAACGCTCAGCAGGCGGTCGAAGTAGCAGTTCACCGGAATGGCGATAGAACCGCCGGGGAAGCAGCTCCTGCCACCGCACCAGTCATATTCAACGCGCAACTCCAATATGAACAAACCCCACACGGGCGTCTTCTCAGAATCGTCCGACAACTCTTCAAAATTGTGAAGAATTGAAGCGATCCATGTCGGGATTTCAGAGCAAGAGTTAGACTGGTCTCGTAAAATCATTTCCCTGGAAAATTTTGGAATGATTCAAGCTAAAACGCTAGAGAATCTTGAATCTACATCTAACGATCTATCTTCAGTTCAAAAATCAAAGATTTCCACAGACCCAATTGAGAGATCTACTAAGGCGATTTTGGAAGGAATCGCCTGGGAATCGTCAGATGTGCGCCCTCATATTCGACCAAGTTCTAATGGTCTGAATGAGATTTCAACAACTGGGGAATCTTCCCCAGGCCAAGGAGTTCATCTTACTAAAATTTCTAACCATTTTAATGAAGGAATCACCGGCGAGAGATTTTACGGTGAGGACGCCGGAGCTCCGGTCATCACAAAGGACCAAAGGATACACCAAACGAATCTCACTGATGAAGACATCCACCTCCAGGTAACAATTGTCAATACTAAACAACATCTTAACATGAATGTTTCTTCCATTTGGCAGGGGAAGGGAATTATAAGTCCCAGTGATTAGAAGGAAAAATGTCCATCAAATCCAAACGAAGTTGATGATGCACATGACAATTTGGATTTGAAGGATAATAGCAATACATCAAAGGTGCAAGGTGTAGGGGAGGACGCGAATACTACTCGACTTACTAGTATCCTAAATCAGGAGAATAGTCAAGTGCAGGACCAGGTTCAAAACCAAGTTCAAAACAGTTCAAGTGAAAAACAACACAAGGAGGGTAAGCGCAGACAACAAGGAGACCAACATATTACCAGGGAAGTGATCATCATAAGCCTAGAATCGCAGAAAGATGCAATGCAAGCAGGTAAGGTCTCTAAATCTTCTGATAAGTCTACTGTTAAAGAAGTTCAGAGTGTTGGTGAGTTACATTTTATAGGTTTAGGGTTTAGGGCTAAGATTTTTTTGAATTTTTAGGGCATAACATATACGATTTAGGGCTTTATAGGGTTTAGAGCTTAGAGTTATTTAGATTTAGGGGTTCTTTAGACTTTTAGGGTTAAGTGTTTCTTAGGTTTTTTTGAGTTTAGGGTTTTGGGCTTTGGGTTTTGTTGTGTAACTATGGTTTACGGTTTACAAATTTTTAGAATTTAGAGTTTAGAGGTTTCACTAATCCCTAAACCCTATACCCTAACCTAAAACCCTAAATCCTAAACCTATAACCCTAAATCCTAAACTTCAAGAAACCCTAAAACCCATTTAAAACCCCTACAAAACCCTAATCTCCAAACCCTAAATCCTAAAAATCCATAAACCGTAAAACTAAAATACACAAATAAACACTGAGCCTTAAACCTTAATCCCTAAGAAACACTTAACCTTTAAAAACACAAAAACCGCTAAACCTAAAAAAGTTTAAGCTCTTAACCCTATGAAACCCTAATCTGTATATGTTAAACCCTAAAAAAACATGAAATAAAACCCTAAGCCCTAAACACTAAAACCTATAATACCCTAAAAAGCATTAACATTAAATATCCAAAGCCCTAAACCTTTTAAAACTAGATAAAACCCTTACTATAAAATGTTAAACATAAAATATTTCTAAGACCTAAACCCTAAACCCTAACCTAAAACCATAAATCCTAAACCTAAAACCCTAAACCCTAAACTATAAACAACCGTAAAGCCTATAAACCCTAACAGAAAATCTAAAAACAATTTAAAACGCCTACAAAATAGTGAACTCTAAACCCTAACCCCTAAAAATGCGTAGAGCATAAAACTAAAATACACAAATATACCCTAAGCCCTAAACCCTAAACACTAAGAAAGACTTAACCGTTAAAAACCTTAAAAACCCAAAACCCGCTAATCCTAAAAAACTTTAAGCTCTTAACCTTATGAAATCCTAATTCGTATATGTAAACACTAAAAAACGCAAAATAAAACACTAAGCCCTATACTCTAAAACCTATAAAACCCTAAAAATCATTAACCTTAAAAACCCAAAGCCCTAAACGGTTAAAACCTAGATAAAACCCTTACTGTAAAACCCTAAACATAAAATATTTCTAAGACCTAAACCCTAAACCCTAAAACCTAAACCCAAAGCACCAAACCCTAAACTATAACAAACCATAAAGCCTATAAACCCTTAAAGAAACTCAAAAAACAATTTAAAATGCCTACAAAATCGTAATCTCTAAACCCTAATTCCTATAAATCCATAGACCATAAAACTAAAATACACAAATAAACCCTAAGCCCTACACCCTAAACACTAAGAAACACTTAACCCTTAAAAACCTTATGAACCCAAAAACCACTAAACCTAAAAAACTTTAATATATAAACCCAATAAAGCCCTGAATCGTATATGCTAAACCCTAAAAATACACATAAAAAAAATTATGAGCCCAAAACTCTACAACTAATAAAACCTTAAAATGCATTAAACTAAAAATCCAAAGCCCTAAACCCTAAAAACCTTGATAAAATCCTTAACGCAAAACCCATAACCTAAAAAAACCCTCCAAAAACCCTAAATCCTAAACCTAAAGCCCTAAGAAACCCTAAACCCTTAACCTTATGAAACCCTAAATCCTAAAAACCCTAAATTCAACCCTAAAAGCACTAAATACTATTTAAAACCCCTACAAAACCCAAAGCTATAAACTCTAAATTCTAAAAATCTTTCAACCGTAAAACATAGCAATACAACAAAACCCTAAACTCTAAAAAAACCAAAGAAACACTTAACCCTAAAAAGCTCAAGAACCCTTAAATCTAAAAAATCTAAGCTCTGAACCATATAAAGCCCTAAATCGTATATGTTAAACCCTAAACCTATAAAATCCTAAAAAACATTAACCTACCCAAGGCCCTAAACTGTAAAAACCTTGATAAAAGCCTTAACCTAAAACCCTAAACCTAAAAAACACTAATCCCTAAACTCTATACCCTAACCTAAAACCCTAAATACTAAAACTATAACCCTAAATCCTAAACTTTAAGAAACCCTAAATTCTATAAACCATAAAGAAACCCTAAAACCCATTTAAAACCCCTACAAAACCCTAATCTCTAAACCCTAAATCCTAAAAACTGTAAACCCTAAAACTAAAATACACAAATAAACGCTAAACCCTAAGAAACACTTAACCTATTAAAACCCTTAAAAACCCAAAAACAGCTAAACTTAAAAAACTTTAAGCTCTTAACCCTGTGAAACCCTAATTCGTAAATGTTAAATCCTAAAAAACACAAATTAAATCCCTAAGTCCTAAACACTAAGAAACACTCAACCCTTAAAAACCTTAAAAAACCCAAAAACCACTAAACCTAAAATACTCTAATATATAAACCCTATAAAGCCCAAAATCATATGTGCTAAACCCTAACAATACACATAAAAAAAATTCTAATCCCAAAACACTAAAAACCTTGATAAAACCCTTAACCAAAAACCCATAACCTTTAAAAAAAAAACCTCCGAAAACCCTAAATCCTAAACATAAAGCCCTAAGAAACCCTAAACCCATAACCTTAAGAAACCCTAAATCCTATAAACCCTAAAATCGACCCTAAAAACATTAAATACCATTTAAAACCCCTACAAAACCCAAAGCTCTAAATGTAAATTCTAAAAATCTTTAAACCTTAAACCATAGCTACACAACAAAACCCTAAGCCCAAAACCCTAAACTCTTAAAAACCCTAAGAAACGCTTAACCCTACAAAACTCAAAAACTCCTAAATCTAAAAAACTCTAAGCTCTAAACCTTATAAAGCCCCAAATTGTATATGTTAAACCCTAATACCACAAAAAAACTTTAGCCTTAAACCATAAACCTATAAAATCCTAAAAAAACATTAACCTACCCAGAGCCCTAAACCATAAGAACCTAGATAAAAACCTTAACCTGAAACCCTAAACCTAAAAAAACAATAATCCCTAAACCCTAAACCCAAACCTAAAACCCTAAATCTTAAACCTACAACCCTAAATCCTAAACTTTAAGAAACCCTAAATCTTATAAACCCTAAAGAAACCCTAAAGAAACCCTAAAACACATTTAAAACACCTACAAAACCCTACTCTCTAAACCATAAATCTTAATAATCCGTAAACCGTAAAACTAAAATACACAAATAAACCCTAAGCCTTAAAACCTAAACCCTAAGAAACACTTAACCTTTAAAAACCCTTGAAAACCCAAAAACCGCTAAACCTAAATACTTTAAGCTCTTAACCCTATGAAACCCTAATTCGTATATGTTAAACCCTAGAAAACACAAAATAAAACCCTAAGAACTAAATTCAAAAACCTATAAAACTCAAAAAAGCATTAACCTTAAAAAGCCAAAGCCCTAAACCCTTAAAACCTTGATAAAACGCTTACTGTAAAAACCCTAAACATAAAATATTTCAAAGACCTAAACCCTAAACCCTAACCTAAAACCCCAAATCCTAAACCTAAAACCCTAAACCCTAAACTATAAGAAACCGTAGAACCTATAAACCCTAAAGAAACTATAAAAACAATTTAAAACGCCTACAAAATCGTCATCTCTAACACCTAAGTCCAAAGAATCCATAGACCATAAAACTAAAATACACATATAAACCCTAAGCCCTAACACTAAAGCCTAAATCATATATGCTAATCTCTAAAAATACACATAAAAAAAATTCTAAGCCCTAAACTCTGAAGCCTATAAAACCCTTAAAATCCAAAGCCCTAAACCTTGATAAAACCCTTAACCCAAAACCCATAACCTAAAAAAACCCCTTTGAAAACCCTAAATCCTAAACCTAAAGCCCTAAGAAACCCTAAACCCTTAACCTTAGGAAACCCTAAATCCTATAAACCCTAAAATCGACCCTAAAAACACTAAATACCATTTAAAACCCCTACAAAACCCAAAGGTCTAAACTCTAAATTCTAAAAATTTGTAAACCGTAAACCATAGCTACACAACAAACCCTAAGCCCAAAACCCTGAACTCTAAAAAACCCTAAGAAACATTTAACCCTAAATAACTCAAGAACCCCTAAATACAAAAAACTCTAAGCTCTAAACCCTATAAAGGCCTGAATCGTATATGTTAAACCATAAAAACACAAAAAAAACCATTGCCCTAAGCCCTAAACCAATAAAATCCTAAAAAAATTTAACCTACCGAGAACCCTAAACCGTAAATACCTATATAAAAACCTTAACCCAAAACCCTAAACCTACAAAAACACTAATCCCTAAACCCTATAACCTAACCTAAAACCCTAAATCCTAAACCTATACCCCTAAATCCTTAACTTTAAGAAACCCTAAATCCTATGAACCCTAAAGATACCGTAAAACCCATTTAAAACACCTAAAAAAACCCTAATCTCAAAACACTAAATCCTAAAAATCCATAAACCCTAAAACTAAAATACACAAATAAACCCTAAGCCTTAAACCCTAAACCCTAAGAAACACTTAACCTCTAAAAATCCTTAAAAAACCCAAAAATAGCTAAACCTAAAAAACATTAAGCTCTTAACCCTATGAATCCCTATTTCGTATATGTTAAACCCTAAAAAACATAAAATAAAACCCTAAACTCTAAACCGTTTGAAACCCTAAAAAGCATTAACCTTAAAAATCCAAAGCCCTAAAACCTTAAAAACTGGATAAAACCCTTAAGATAAAACACTAAACATAAAATATTTCTAAGACCTAAACCCTAAACCCTAACCTAAAATACTAAATCCTAAACCTAAAACCCTAAACCCTAATCTATAAGAAACCGTAAAGCCTATAAACCTTAAAAAAAACTCTAAAAACAATTTCAAACGCCTACAAAACCATAATCTCTAAACCCTAAGTCCTAAAAATCCGTAGACCATAAAACTAAAATACACAAATAAACCCTAAGCCCTACACCCTAAACACTACGAAACACTTAACCCTGAAAAACCTTTAAAAAATCACTAAACCTAAAAACTTTGACCCCCAAACTCTAAAACCTATAAAACACTAAAAAACATTAAACTAAAATCCAAAGCCCTAAACCCTTAACCTCAAGAAACCCTAAATAAACCCTGAAAACCCTAAATACCATTTAAAACCCCTACAAACCCCAAAGGTCTAAACTCTAAATTCTAAAAATCTGTAAACCGTAAACCATAGCTACACAACAAAACCCTAAGCCCAAAGCCCTGAGAAACACTGAACCCTAAAAAACTCAAGAACCCCTAAATCTAAAAGACTCTAAGCTCTACACCCTATAAAGCCCTAAATCGTATATATTAAACCCTAAAAACATTAAAAAAAAAGCTTAGCGCTAAACTCTAAACCAATAAAATCCTAAAAAATATTAACCTACCCATAGCCCTAAACTGTAAAAACCTAGATAAAAACCTTAACCTCAAACCCTAAACCTACAAAAATAGTAATCCCTAAACCCTAAACCCTAAACCCTAACCTAAAACCCTAAATCTTAAACATAAACCCTAAATCCTAAACTTTAAGAAACCCTATATTCTATAAACCCTAAAGAAACCCAGAAACCCATTTAAAGCCTCTACAAAATACTAATCTCTAAACCCTAAATAAAAAAAAATCCGTATATCCTAAAACTAAAATACACAAATAAACACTAAGCCTTAAACCCTAAACCCTAAGAAACACTTAATCTTTAAAAACCCAAAAACTACTAAACCTTAAAAACTTTAAGCTCTTAACCTTATGAAACCCTAATTCATATATGTTACACCCTAAAAAACAACAAAATAAAACCCTAAGCCCTAAACTTTAAAACCTATAAAACCCTATAAAAGCATTAACTTTAAAAATCCAAAGCCTTAAACCCTTAAAACCTAGATAAAACCCTTACTGTAAAATGCTAAACATAAAATATTTCTAAGACCTAAACCCTAAACCCTAACCTAAAACCATAAATCCTAAACCTAAAACCCTAAACCCTAAACCCTAAACTATAAGCAACCGTAAAGCCTATAAACCCTAACAGAAAATCTAAAAATAATTTAAAACGCCTACAAAATAGTGAACTCTAAACCCTAAGTCCTAAAAATGCATAAAGCATAAAACTAAAATACACAAATATACCCTAAGCCCTAAACCCTAAACACTAAGAAAGACTTAACCTTTAAAAACCTTAAAAACCCAAAAACCGCTAATCCTAAAAAACACTAATATATAAAACCCTATAAACCCCTAAATCGAATAAGCTAAATCCTAAAAATACACATAAAAATAATTCTAAGCCTTAAATTCTAAAACCTATAAAACCCTAAAAAGCATTAAACTAAAAATCCAAAGCCCTACACCCTAATAACCTTGATAAAAGATTTAACCCAAAACCCAAACCCTAAAAAATACCTCCAAAAACCCTAAATCCTAAACCTAAATCCCTACAAAACCCTTAACCTTTAACCTTAGGAAACCCGAAAATCAACCCTAAAAACCCTAAATACCATTTAAAACCCCTACAAAACCCAAAGTTCTAAACTCTAAATTATAAAAATCTGTAAACTGTAAACCATAGCTATACCACAAAACCCTAAGAAACACTTAACCCTAAAAAATTCAAGAACCGCTCAATCTAAAAAACTCTAAGCTCTAAACCCTATCAAGCCCTAAATCGTATTTGTTAAACCCTAAAAACACAAAAAAAACCTTAATTCTGAACCCTAAACCTTAAAATCCTAAAAAATAATAACCTACCCAGAGCACTAAACCGTAAAAACTTAGATAAAAACCTTAACCCAAAACCCTAAACCTACAAAAACACTGATCCCTAAACCCTAAACCCTAACCTAAAACCCCAAATCCAAAACTTATAACCCTAAATCCTAAACTTTAAGAAACCCCAAATCCTATAAACCCTAAAGAAACCTTAAAACCCATTTGAAACCACAACAAAACCCTAGTCTCTAAACCCTAAATCCTAAAAATCCGTAAACCTTAAAACTAAAATACACAAATAAACTCTAAGCGTTACACCCTAAACTCTAAGAAACACTTAACCATTAAAAACCCAAAAACTGCTAGACCTAAAAAAACTTTAAGCTCTTATCGCTATGAAACCCTAATTTGTATATGTTAAACCCTAAAAAACACAAAAAACCCTAATCTCTAAACTCTAAAACCTATAAAACCCTAAAAAGCATTAACCTTAAAAATCCAAAGCCCTAAACCATTAAAAGCTCGATAAAACCCATACTATAAAACCCTAAACATAAAATATTTCTAAGAACTAAACCCTAAACCCTAACCTAAAACCCTAAATCCTAAACCTAAAGCCCTAAATCCTAAACCTAAAACCCTACACCCTAAACTATAAGAAATCGAAAAGCCTATAAACCCTAAAAGAAACTCTAAAAACAATTTAAAACGCCTACAAAACCCTAATCTCTAAACCCTAAATCCTAAAAATTCGTAGACCATAAAAATAAAATGCACAAAGAAACTCTAAGTCCTAAACCCTAAACACTAAGAAACACTCAACCTTTAAAAACCTTAAAAAAACAACTAAACATAAAAAACTCTAATATGTAAACCTGATAATGCCCTAAATCGCATACGCTAAACCCTAAAAATACTCATCAAAAAAAATTCTAAGCCCTAAACTCTAAATCCTATAAAACACTAAAAAGCGTTAAACTAAAAATCCAAAGCCCTAAACCTTAAAAACCTTGATAAAACCCTTAACCCAAAACCCATAACCTAAAAAAAACCTACGAAAACCCTAAATCCTAAACATAAAGCCCTAAGAAACCCTAAACCCTTGACCTTAGGAAACCTTAAATCCTATAAACCCTAAAATCGACCCTAAATACCATTTAAAACCCCTACGAATCCCAAAGCTCTAAACTCTAAATTCTATAAATATGTAAACCGTAAACCATAGCTACACAACAAAACTCAAAGCCAAAAACCCTAAACTCTAAAAAACCCTAAGAAACACTTAACCCTAAAAAACTCAAGAACCCCTAAATCTAAAAAACTCTAAGGTCTAAACCCTATAAAGCCCTAAATCATATATGTTAAACCCTAAAAACACAGAAAAACCTTAGCGTTAAACCCTAAACCTATAAAATCTAAAAAATATTAACCTAATTAGAGCCCTAAACCGTAAAAAACTAGATAAAAACCTTAACCTCAAAGCCTAAACCTACAAAAACATTAATCCCTAAACCCTAAAACCTAACCTAAAACCCTAAATCCAAAAACTATACCCCTAAATCCTAAACTTTAAGAAACCCTAAATCCTATAAACCCTAAAGAAACCCTAAAACCCATTTAGAGCCCCTACAAAACCTTAATCTCTAAACCCTAAATCCTAAAAATTCGTAAACCCTAAAACTAAAATACACAAATAAACAATAAGCCTTAAACCCTAAACTCTAAGCCCTAAACTCTAAAACCTATAAAACCCTAAAAATCATTAAAATAAAAATCCAAAGCCCTAAACCCTAAAAACATTGATAAAACCGCTAACCCAAAACCCATAACCTAAAAAAAACCCTCTGAAAACCCTAAATCATAAACCTAAAGCATTAAGAAACCCTAGACCCTTAACCTTAGGAAACCATAAATCCTATAAATCCTAAAATCGACCCTAAAAACCATAAATACCATTTAAACCCCTACAAAACACAAACCTCTAAACTCTAAATTCTAAAAATCTGTAAACCGTAAGCCATAGCTACACAATAAAACCCTAAGAAACACTTAACCCTAAAAAATTCAAGAACCCCTAAATCTAAAACACTCTAAGCTCTAAACCCTATAAAGCCGTAAATCTTATATGTTAAACCCTTAAAACACAAAAAAAACCATAGCAATAAACCCTAAAGTTATAAAATCCTAAAACACAATAACCTACCCAGAGCCCTAAACCGTAAAAACCTAGATAAAAGCCTTAACCAAAAACCCTAAACCTACAAAAACACTAATCCCTAAACCCTATACCCTAACCTAAAACCCTAAATCCTAAACCTATAACCCCAAATCCTAAACTTTAAGAAATCGTAAAACCCATTTAAAACCACTATAAAACCCTAATCTCTAAACCCAAAATCCTAAAAATCCGTAAACCCTAAAACTAAAATACACAAATAAACACTAAGCCTTAAACCCTAAACCCTGAGAAACACTTAACCATTTAAAACCCAAAAACTGCTAAACCTAAAAAACTTTAAGCTCTTAACCCTCTGAAACCCTAATTCGTATTTGTTAAACCCTAAAAAATCACGAAATAAAAACACTAAACCCTAAACTATAAAACCTATAAAACCCTAAAAATCATTAACATTAAAAATACAAAGCCCTAAACCCTTTAAACCTAGATAAAATCCTTACTGTAAAACCGTAAATCCTAATCCTAAAACCCTAAACCCTAAACTATAAGAAACCGTAAATCCTATAAACCCTAAAAGAAACTCTAAAAAAAATTTAAAATGCCTACAAAACCGTAATCTCTAAACCCTAAGTTCTGAAAATCCGTAGACTATAAAACTAAAATACACAAATAAACCCTAAGCCCTAAACCCTAAACCCTAAACCCTAAACCCTAAACACTAAGAAACACTTAACCGTTAAAAAGCTTTAAAAAACCACTAAACCTAAAAAACTCTAATATATAAACCCTATAATGCCCTAAATCGTTTATACTAAACCCTATAAATACACATAAAATATATTATAAGCCCTAAATTCTAAAACATACAAAACACTAAAAAGCATTAAACTAAAAATCCAAAGCGCTAAACCCTAATAGCCTAGATAAAACCCTTAACCCAAATCCCATAACCTAAAAAAAACCTCTGAAAACCCTATATCCTAAACCTAAAGACCTAAGAATCCCTAAATCCTTAACCTTAGGAAACCCGAAACCCTAACCTAAAACCCTAAATCTTAAACCTATAACCATAAATCCTAAACTTTAAGAAACCCTAAATTCTATAAACCCTAAAGAAATCCTATAACCCATTTAAAACCCCTACAAAACCCTAATTTCTAAGCCTTAAATCCTAAAAATCCGTAAACCCTAAAACTAAAATACACAAATAAACACCAAGCCATAAACCATAAACCCTAAGAAACACTTAACCTTTAAAAACCCAAAAACTGCTACACCTAAAAAACTTTAAGCTCTTAACCCTCTGAAACCCTAATTCGTATACGCTAAACCCTAATAAACACAACCTAAAACCCTAAACCCTAAACTATATGAAACAGTAAATCCTATAAACCCTAAAAGATGTTCTAAAATCAATTTACAATGCCTACAAAACCGTAATCTCTAAATCCTAAGTCCTAAAAATCCGTAGACCATAAAACTAAAATACACAAATAAACCTAAGCCATAAACCCTAAACCCTAAACCCTAAACACTAAGAAACACCTAACCCATAAAAAGCTTAAAAAAACCACTAAACCTAAAAAACTCTAATATATAAACCCTATAATGCCCTAAATCGTTTATGCTAAACTCTAAAAATACACATAAAAAATATTATAAGCCCTAAACTCTAAAACTTACAAAACACTAAAAAGCATTAAACTAAAAATACAGAGCCCTAAACCCTAAATACCTAGATAAAACCCTTAACCCAAAAACCATAACCTAAAAAAAAACCTCAAAAAACCCTAAATCATAAACCTAAAGCATTAAGAAACCCTAGACCCTTAACCTTAGGAAACCATAATCCTATAAACCCTAAAATCGACCCTAAAATCCTGATTACCATTTAAAACCCCAACAAAACCCAAAGCTCTAAACCCTGAATTCTAAAAATCTGTAAACCGTAACCATAGATACATAACAAAACCCTAAGCCCAAAACCCTAAATTCTAAAAAACACTTAACCCTAAAAAACTCAAAAACCCCTAAATCTAAAAAACTCTAAGCTCTAAACTCTATAAAGCTGTAAATCGTATATGATAAACCCTAGAAAAACAAAAAAACCGTAGCCCTAAACCCTAAACATATAAAATACTAAAAAACATTAATCTACCCGGTGCCTTAAACAGTAAAACCCTAGTTAGAAACCTTAACCTAAAACTCTAAACCAACAAAAACACAAATCCCTAAACCCAATACCCTAACCTAAAACCCTAAATCCAAAACCTATAACCCTAAATCCTAAACTTTAAGAAACCCTAATTCCTATAAACCCTAAAACCCATTTAAAACCCCTACAAAACCCAAATCTCTAAACCTTCAATCCTAAAATTCATAAACCCTAAACCAAAATACACAAATAAACCCTAAGCCTTAAACCCTAAACCCTAAGAATCACTTAACCTTTAAACATCATTAGAAACCCAAAAACCGCTAAACCTAAAAAACTTTAAGCTCTTAACCCTATGAAACCCTAATTTGTATATGTGAAACCCTAAAAAACACAAAATAAAACCCTAAGCCGTAAACTCTAAAACCTATAAAACCCTAAAAACCATTAACCTTAAAATCCAAACCCTTAAAAACTAGATAAAACCCTTGCTATAAAACCCTAAAAATAAAATATTTATAAGTCCTAAACCCTAACCTACAACCCTAAATCCTAAACCTAAAACCCTAACACCTTAACTATAACAAACCGTAAAGCCTATAAATCTAAAAGAAACTCTCAAACAATTTTAAAACGCCTACAAACCGTAATCTCTAAACCCTAAGTCCTAAAAATCCGTAGACCATAAAACTAAAATACACAAATAAGCCCTAAGCCCTAACCCTAAACACTAAGAAAGACTTAACCCTTAAAAATATTAAAAACCCCAAAAACCGCTAAACTTAAAAAACTCTAATATATAACCCTATAAATCCCTAAATCATATATGTTACACCCTTAAAATACACATAAAAAATTTGTAAGCCCTAAACTCTAAAGCCTATAAAACCCTAAAAAATCATTAAACTAAAAATGCAAAGCCCTAAACCCTACAAACCTTGATAAAACCCTTAACCCCAAAACCCATAACATAAAAAAACCCCTCCGAAAACCCTAAATCCTAATCATAAAGCCCTAAGAAACCCTAAACCGTTTACCTTAGGAATTCCTAAATCCTATAAACCCTAAAATCGACCCTAAAATGCCTAAATACCATTTAAAAACCCCTACAAAACCCAAAGGTCTAAACTCTAAATTCAAAAAATCTGTAAACCGTAAACCATAGCTACACAACAAAACCCTAAACTCTAAAAAAACCTAAGAAACACTTAGCCCTAAAAAAATCAAGAACCACTAAATCTAAAAAACTCTAAGCTCTAAACCCTATAAAGCTGTAAATCCTATAAGTTAAACCATAAAAACACAAAAAAAAACATAGCCCTAAACCCTAAACCTATAAAATCCTAAGAAACATTAAACTACCCAGAGCCCTAAACCATAAAAACCTAGATAAACACATTAACCTAAAACCCTAAACCTACAAAAACACTAATCCCTAAACCCTAAACCCTGTCCTAAACCCAAAATCCTAAACCTATAACCCTAAATCCTAAACTTTAAGAAACCCTAAATCCTATAAACACTAAAGAAAACCTAAAACCCAATTATAACCCCTACAAAACCATGATCTCTAAACCCTAAATCCTAAAAAACTGTAAACCCTAAAACTAAAATACGCAAATAAACCCTAAGCCTTAAACCCTAAACCACAAGAAACTCTTACCCTTTAAAAATCCTTAAACACCAAAAAACCGCTAAACCTAAAAAGCTTTAAGATCTTAACCCTATGAAACCTAATTCGTATATGTGAAACTCTAAAAACAACAAAATAAAAACCCTAAATACCATTTAAAACCCCTTCAAAACCCAAAGGTCTAATCTCTAAATTCTAAAAATCTGTAAATCGTAAACCAAAGCTACACAAAAAAAACCCTAAGCCCAAAACCCTAAATTCTTAAAAACCCTAAGAAACACTTAACCCTAAAAAGCCTCAAAGAACCCCCTAAATCTAAAAAACTCTAAGCTCTAAATCCTATAAAGCGCCTAAAATCGTATATGTTAAACCCTAAAAACACAAAGAAAACCATAGCCCTAAACCCTAAACCTATAAGATCCAAAAAAAACATTAACCTATCGAGACACCTAATCCGTAAAACCATAGATATAAACCTGAACCTAAAACCCTTAACCTACAACAACACTAATCCCTAAACCCCTATACCTTAACCTAAAACCCTAAATCCTAAACCTATAACCCTAAATGCTAAAATTTAAGAAACACTAAAACCCATTTAAAACACCTACAAAACCCTAATCTCTAAACCCTAAATCCTAAAAATCCGTAAACCCTAAACTAAAATACACAAATAAAGACTTAGCCTTAAACCCTAAACCCTAAGAAACACTTAACCTTTAAAAACCCAAAATCTGCTAAACCTAAAAACTTTAAGCTCTTAACACTATGAAACCCTAATTCGTATATCTAAAACCCTAAAAAGCATTAGCATTAAAAATCCAAAGCCCTAAACCCTTTAAACCTAGATAAAACCCTTACTATAAAATCCTAAACATAAAATATTTCTAAGACCTAAACCCTGACCTAAAACCCTAAATCCTAAACCTAAAACCCAAAACCCTAAATTATAAGAAATCGTAAAGCCTATACACCCTAAAAGAAACTCTATAAACAATTTAAAATGTCTACGAAATTGTAATCTCTAAACCCTAAGTCCTAAAAATCCGTATACCATAAAACTAAAATACACAAATAAACCCTAAGCCCTAAACCCTAAACACTAAGAAAGAGTTAATTATTAAAAACCATAAAAACTGTAAAAACCCGAAACCGCTAAACCTAAAAAACTCTAATATATAAACCCTATAAAGCTTTGAATCGTATATGCTAAACCCTAAAAATACACATAAAAATTATTCTAAGCCCTAAACTCTAAAACCTATAAAACCCTAAAAAATCATTAAACTAAAAATCCAAAGCCCTAAACCCTAAAAACCTTGATAAAACACTTAACTCAAAACCCATAACCTAAAAAAAACCCTCCGAAAACCCTAAATCCTTAACCTAAAGCCCTAATAAACACTAAACCCTTAACCTTGGGAAACCCTAAATCCTATAAACCCTAAAATCGACCCTAAAAACCATAAATACCATTTAAACCCCTACAAAACACAAACCTCTAAACTCTAAATTCTAAAAATCTGTAAACCGTAAGCCATAGCTACACAATAAAACCTAAGAAACACTTAACCCTAAAAAAGTCAAGAACCCCTAAATCTAAAAAACTCTAAGCTCTAAACCCTATAAAGCCGTAAATCTTATATGTTAAACCCTTAAAACACAAAAAAAAACCATAGCCCTAAACCCTAAACTTATAAAATCCTAAAACACAATAACCTACCCAGAGC